>NW_015176472.1:691650-745725 GCF_001447785.1 Gekko japonicus
TGACCTCTGTTGAGCCTTGCCCTCATTAGATCAGCATTTCAACATCAAAAACATTTCAGATAATTTATATAAACTATAACTCAATGAAAACACATAAACAAGTATAACACTAAAATCCAGGGAGGAGGCAAATATCAGTTATTGGGGATGTGCCAAACAGAACAGAAAAGTCTTCACCACTGGCGGAAGACAACGATAGAGGTAGACAAACGAATCTCACAGGGGTGGGAATTAAGAACATAAGAGAGGCCATGTCGGGTCAGGCCAGTGGCCCATCCAGTCCAACACTCTGTGTCACACAGTGGCCAAAACGCAGGGGCCATCAGGAGGTCCACAAGTGGGGGCAGGACACTAGAAGCCCTCCCACTGTTGCTCCCTTAAGCTCTGAAGAATACAATCCCAAAGGTTTGATGCCACAACCCAAAAGGCTCTTCTTGGGTTGCCGTGTGCCTAGCCGCGGATGGCAGGGGCACCCAAAGCAGGGCCTCCGAAGATGGGGCAGAGTGGATGGATAGGTTCATGTTTACACAATTTATACACCACTTTTCTGCCTCCATAAGGGCCACTGAAGTGGCTACAAAATTGCAGAACAAAATCACATTCTTAAAATCCATTAAAACCGACAAAGACACATCATCAAAACCAGAACTAAAATATACGAACATAAAAATGATTAAAACACTGGGCAAGGAGGTCTCCTCCATGGGAGATTTCTAGAAAAGGTTGGGATACCGGTGAAGTTCAGACTGCCCTTCCTTCCTCAAAAGAACAGCTCCACAAATTTCCTGGGTGAAATGGTCTCACCTGCTCCTTCCGCTTCTTCCCCTCTGCCTGCTTCAGGAGGAAACCTTCTGCCAGGGCCACCGCCTGGGAACAGGTCTCTGGCCGGCCTTCTCGAACCCAGCTCTGGATCTCTGACGGCAGGATCGCCAGGAACTGCTCCAGGGTCACCAGGTCCAGGATTTGGTTTTTCGTGCGTTGTTCTGGTTTCAGCCACAGATGGCAAAGAGCATGGAGTCGGTTGCAAACCTCACGGGGCCCTTCGACCTCCTGATAGAGGAACTGTCGGAAGTGCAGGCGCAGCGTGTCAGAGCGGACGGTGTCCTCTCCCGGAATTGTCTGCATGCTTCTTTCCCAGAATCCCCTGTTTTTTCTATCCTGGACACCGTCAGGCTCTTGGGCTGCTTCGGGGCAAGTGGATTCTTTCTCTTCTGTTTTCAGCCCCTGTTCCAGGGCGGCTTCCAGCAGGGCCCAACAGTCCCCTCCCGCTTTCGACATATTCTCTCTTGATCAAGCTAGGGCACAAGGACACACGAGGCTGCTTTACACTGAATCAGAACACCAAAGTCAGTCTTGTCTACTTGGACCAGCAGTGGCTTCACAAGGTCTCAGGCTAAGGACTTTCATATTGACTACAACCTGTTCCTTACTGGAGATGCTGGGGATTGAACCTGGGACCTCCTGCATGCTAAGCGGATGCTCTACCACTAAGCCATGGCACCTCCCCAGGTGAGAGCACCTAAGTCCAGCTGAACCAACAAGTTACTCCCCAACTGAGAATTCAAAGTGGGTGATTCTAGCTTGCAGACAGGTTACCTCCCTAACACAAAATGAAGGCAGACATTTTAGAACATCAGAAGAGCCCTGCTGAATACAACCAGTGGCCCATCTAGTCCAGCCTCCTGTCTCACACAGTGGCCAACCAGTTCCTCTGGAGGGCCAACAACAGGGCAGAGAGGCCGAGGCCTTCATAAGAGCACAAGAAGAGCCCTGCTGGATCAGACCAGTGGTCCATCTAGTCTAGCATCCTGTCTCACACAGTAGCCAATCAGTTTCTCTGGATGGCCAACAACAGGGCAGAGAGGCCGAGGCCTTCATAAGAACATAAGAAGAGCCCTGCTGGACCAGACCTATGGTCCATCTAGTACAGCATACTGTCTCACACAGTGGTCAACCAGTTCCTCTGGAGGGCCAACAACAGGGCAGAGAGCCCGAGGCCTTCATAAGAAGAGCCCTGCTGGATCAGACCAGTGGTCCATCTAGTCCAGCATCCTGTCTCATACAGTGGCCAACCAGTTCCTCTGGAGGGCCAATAAACAGGGTACAGAGACTGAGGCCTTCCCCGGACACAGCACTACCCTTCAGAGGTAGACTGCCTCTGAATATGGAGGGTCCCTTTAGTCTCTGTGTCTAGTAGCCGTAGATGGACCTCTCCTCCACAAATCTAATTCTCTCTTGAACCCATTTTAAGATCCCAAAATCAAAACATAAACTTGAGAGGAGTGTCTCTCTCTTATTTTATCCTGCCCTTGCAAACAGCTCAGGGGCTCTTTTACAGTTGTCTTCTACCTGTGATGTTGTTACAACTGCTCAGCAAGGGAGAGAGAGACTCACCTAACACATTTCACGAAGATCATTTCACAGGGTAGCCATGTTGGTCTGCAGTACAGCAGATGCGTGTTCACACAGACTGAATAATGCACTTTCAGTCCACCTCCAATGCACTTCAGTGATCATATGCACGTGGATTTTGCCATTTCACCCAGTAAAATCCAGTTGTAGAGTGCATTGACAGTGGACTGAAAGTGCATTTTTTTCCAGCATGTGTGAAAGCAGATTCGAGTCAGTGTTGCCCTATAACGTACTACAAGACTCAAATCTAAAGGCTCATGGCTGAGGGAGGATTGGAACCTGGACCTCCCCTGCACTGGCCTGCCTTTAACCTGTTTTCAGTCTCTATGCATTCCTTTGAATCCTTTCACAGCAGGTTCCCTAACAACCCCCTCCTCAGAAGACCCCAGCCAGAGCCCCTCTCACCCACTGTCCCCTCTAAGCTGAGTTAGTGTGAGCTGGCTCACAGTTTTTTAGCCTCTGGCTCACACATTTTTGGTCTCAGCTCAGGAGGGATGGCTCCAGAGCAAGCTAATTTATGCAGCAGGCAAATCGTTGGCTCCCAACTTTAATGCCAGTGGCTCACAAAGTAGAACTTTCGCTCACAAGACTCCACAGCTTAGAGGGAACATTGCGTCTCACCCCCGTCTGCTTCTTTGCAGCACAAAAGTCAGTCAGTTTGAATCGGATCCTCTGCTGTCTAAATTCAAAGGTCGCCTATGCCGTATCCTGCCTCATTGCAGAAAAGGAGATAAACCACTTGGGTTGTTGCCAGCTCTAGCTTATGATATATCTGGGGTTTTGGGAGGTGGAGCCTGAGGAGGGTGAGGTTTGGGCGGGGGAGGGACTTCACTGGAGTGTAATGCCACCAAGTCCATCTTCCAAAGCGGGCATTTCCCCCCCAGGTGAACTCACTTGGAGATCAGTTATAATCCCAGGTCTCCAGCTACCATCTGGAGGTTGGCAACCTTAAACCACCAGTTTGGGTGCTGCAGAGAAACAGCCCAAATGGGTCATTTTTGGAGGCCTTCTCCCTTTGGGGAAATTTGAGGAGAGTGCAATAATCCCCTCCCAGCAGAAGCCCTCTCCCCTTGTTTCTGTTTATTGGCTGGGCCTGAAGACTCCACACACACACACACACACGTTTTTAACTACCTTTACTGCATTTTCATCCCCGGCCCCCGAATTAATTTGCAACTCACCAGATCCTCTCTGGGAAAATCTTGTCTCTCCTCCCCCCCTTGGGAAGACGGAGGGGGTAGCCGAGCAGAAAGATGCCTCTCTAGCAATCCCAAAATTGTTTATTTTAACTCTTAACCGGGATGCTGCAGTAGGTGGAGAAGCTAAGCATGGGGGTTTTCTCCCTGCTGCAACCGAGACAGGGTTGCCACCTCCGGTCCAGAAGATTCCTGGAGCTTTGGGGGCAGTGCCTGTTGAGGGGGGAACCTGGGAAGGGATTTCCCCTCGAATCCTCCTTTCTAAATCTCCAAAGCAAGAAACAGTAACGCCCTATGAAGAGCAGCAGTGTGTGTGTGTGTGTATACACACACACACACACACACACATATACACACACACACACACACACACACATATAACACACACACACATACATATATATATATATACACACACACACACACATATATATATATAATCATTGTTTTCAACAGACAAAACAAAAGCAGACAAAAAATAAATAGAGCAATAGTTTAATATACGGGACAGCAAGAACTCTCCAGAATCATAAAAACAAATACAAGATAAATTAGAAACACAGTGTGGTAGTTGTAAAGCAGATATGTACAAACTGTCAATATTTCAGACCAGCTTACAATGTTTTTAACTGCGAAGAGCAGGCATTCCCGGAACGACATAACTACTCAGTGCTCATATACATCAGGCAAGTCAAAAGTAAATAAGATCATGATAAAATTTGTTTTTGGGGAGAACATTTTTATTTAGATAAGAAATTATTGGGAACCAAAGGGCAATAAACTTCTCTTGATAAACTTCTTAAAACTGATAGACAACTTAAAAACTGATAAATCACCAGGCCCAGATGGCATACATCCGTGAGTTCTGAAAGAACTCAGATGTGAACTTGTGGATCTCCTTACAAAAATATGTAATCTTTCCTTAAAATCTGCCTCCATTCCTGAGGACTGGAAGGTAGCTAATGTCACTCCCATCTTTAAAAAGGGTTCCAGAGGAGATCCGGGAAATTACAGGCCAGTCAGTCTGACGTCGATACCGGATTAATTGGTAGAAACCATTTGTGACGACCCCTTATCTGGGGAGGTCTGGTTTCCCTTTAAAAGTGTTCTTTATGTTTGGTTCTACTGGGTATATCCGGCTGCCACCAGGAAATTTTAAAGGATTTCCAAACCTTTAGGCTTTTACTCTTACTATAACTGGGTAGGTAGGTAGAGTTTAAGGCTTTCAGGGAACTAATGTGGTCTTGAGGAAGTATTTCTTTCAGAGTTAGTATACTTAAATAAAAGAGGATTTATTGAAATAATTCATAAATAAAAGGGTAGAACAATGTAACCGGTAAGGTGAATAATTTCAACAATTGCTTGGTGTCTCACATAAGATCTACTCCCCTTTCTGACAGGGACCTTTCAGGTAACTTTGTAACTCTTTACCTAAAGGTCATATACGTTTCTTGATTCACTCCAGTCTGTCACTCAGACGGTCATATAACTTTAGTTCTCATAAACTTTACTTTACTGTTTCCTATACATTCAACTTCAGTTTATAACTGTTTTAACACAGAACTGCTTGTCACTTTCCTTCATATACAGAACTTAACTCTCATATCATACACAAGACTGCTTTTCTTCTCAGACCTGAGAACTAACTCCTAACCAACTGTCTTCATCAACTGTCCCAACTGTAACTTTCACTCCAGACAGACATACATATTCATCCACTCAGAAACACTTCCAAAACCCCTCCCCCTCTCTGTCAATCACCAATCACACCACACTTGTCTCTTCAACCACTCTAGTCTATCACCAATCATGCAACCAAACTTTTAAAGAGACACACACGTATATAAAACAAGGAATCATTACACCATTATTAAGGAAAGAATTATTAGGCACATAGATGAACAAAACCAATTGAGGCAGATTCAGCATGGGTTCTGTAAGGGAAGATCTTGTCTCACTAACCTGTTAGTGTTCTTTGAGGGGGTGAACAAACATGTGGATAAGGGGGATCCAGTAGATATTGTTTACCTTGACTTCCAGAAAGCTTTTGATAAAGTTCCTCATCAAAGGCTCCTAAGTAAGCTCAAAAATCATGGGATAAAAGGACAAGTCCTTTTATGGATCAAAAACTGGCTAATTAATAGAAAACAGAGAGTGAGTATAAATGGGCAGTTCTCCCAGTGGAGGGGTGTAAGCAGTGGGGTACCACAGGGATCAGTACTTGGTCCACTGCTTTTTAACTTGTTCATTAATGATTTGGAGTTGGGAGTAAGCAGTGAAGTGGCTAAATTTGCAGATGATACGAAGTTGTTCAGGGTGGTGAAAACCAGTGAGGATTGTGAGGCACTCCAAAGGGATCTGTCAAAGATGGGCAAGTGGGCGTCAACATGGCAAATGGGGTTCAATGTGGCCAAGTGCAAGGTGATGCACATTGGAGCCAAAAATCCTAAATATAAATACACATTGATGGGGTCTGAACTGGCAGAGACTGATCAAGAGAGAGATCTTGGAGTTGTAGTAGATAACTCACTGAAAATGTCGAGACAGTGTGTGACTGCAATAAAGAAGGCCAATGCTATGCTGGGGATTATTAGGAAGGGTATTGTAAACAGATCAGCCAATATCATAATGCCGCTATATAAATCAATGGTGCGACCTCATTTTCCCTATGAGGAAAGGTTAAAGTGCTTGGGGCTCTTTAGCTTGGAGAAACGACGACTGAGGGGTGATATGATTGAGGTTTATAAGATTATGCATGGGATAGAGCAGGTAGAGAAAGAGGTACTTTTCTCCCTTTCTCACAATACAAGAACTTGTGGGCACTCCATGAAATTGCTGAGCGGTCGGGTTAGAACGGATAAAAGGAAGTACTTCTTCACCCAAAGAGTGATTAACACATGGAATTCACTGCCACAGGAAGTGGTGACGGCTACAAGCATGGACAGCTTCAAAAGGCATATGGATAAGCATATGGAGCAGAGGTCCATCAGTGGCTATTAGCCACAAGGTATAGATAGGGACTCTGGGGCCAGTGATGCTCTGTCTTCTTGGTGCTTGGGGAGGGGGTCAACAGTGGGAGGGCTTCTAATGTCCTGGCCCCACTGGTGGACCTCCTGAATGGCACCTGGTATTTCTGGCCACTGTATGGGCCTTTGGCCTGATCCAACATTGGTGTCTCTTATGTTCTCATTAATTTCCTAACCTGTAGCTGGCAACCCTAGCTTAAATAATAGAGGTATTTAAAATGAGATTTATCAATAGTGATCAGCTGTTTGAAGTGGTCAGTTGGGGAATATATCCCCCTCCTTTTTGCTTTTCAAAATATGGTAACCTTACCCAATCAGGGTGATTTTTTAAGAAATATATTTCCTTTTACCCCATCCCATTAAAACAGGCCCAGTAAAGCCTGACTCTTTGCTGTGGGCTGTCGTAATTTATTTGATGTTGGGTAACAACATTTATCTGCCGTTTCCTCCTCAGATGTTCTGTTTGCATTTTCTCTCCCGGGCTTCTTGAACAGAGATGCTCTCCAAGGGTTAAAGAGAGAGACGTGCGGTCCTAGAGAGGCATGGGGGGGTTTCAACATGGGAGGAGCTATTTCCTGTCCCCTTCCAAGCCCCATTTCCGGGGTGTTTTCCGGAATGGCTGGGAGGGAGTCAGAGGAGCTCCAAGAGGGTTGCAGAAGTTAGACCCTCAGAACTCATCTCCCCCAAGTAGTCTTGGTCTCTCAGTTGTCGCTGGACTCATATCTAGTTGGTGAGCTCTTACGGTCTTTGCAGGGGGAAGGGGGGGGGAAGAAGGGGTGTTGCAATGCAAGAGAGAAAGAAGGGGGGTGCAGGAAGAGGTGTGAGAGAAGACTTCCCGTGTATAAGGGAGGCACCCTGGGCTCTTTGTGCAGAGCCGCGAGGTCCCTGCAGTGGGTTTGAGAGCAAGACCCGAACCCAGCACCTTGGACAGGGCTCAGGGGTTGCAGGTTCTAGGGCAGTGATGGCGAACCTTTTAGAGACCGAGTGCCCAAACTGTGACCCAAAACCCACTTATGTATCGCAAAGTGCCAACACGGCAATTTAACCTGAATACTGAGGTTTTACTTTAGAAAAAACAACTCATACATTAACTTAAGATGATCCAAACAAAGTAAGGAAAGCAATCCCAAATGCTTTCATTTACTTAAAATTATTTGGCAGAGAATTCGACACTTTAATGATGGTCTGGGCCTGGCTGGGGCGATGGCACGCGTGCCCACAGAGAGGGCTCTGAGTGCCACCTCTGGCACCCGTGCCATAGGTTTGCCACCACTGTTCTAGGGGCACCTTTAGGAAGCAGAGACAATGGAAGGAAGGAGGGAAGTGGTGGGGGACTGTGGGTGAGGTTCGTGTGTGTGTGGGAAGCAGATAAAGGAGGGGGTAGGGCTGGTGGGGACATTTGGGCAGGAGAAGGATGGAGGAGATGCAGAAAAGGGCAAACAGGTGGGGGTGGCAGAGGGTGAGATTTCTTAGACAGAGGATGGATGTGGCAGGAGAGGTGCCGAAGCCACTGATAGGCCTCTCCTCCATGGATCTGTCTAATCCCCTTTTAAATCCTGTCTCTGCCTGTGGCCATCACTACATCCTGTGGCAGCAAATGCCACGTTTTAATAACTTGCTGTGTAAAAATAGATTTACTTTTGTGTGTCCTGAATCTACTGCCCATCAGGCTTGTTGGATGCCCTCCAATTCTTGTATTTTGGGAGGGGGAGGAAAAGTCCTCTTTGTCATAGGTCTCTACCCTGTGCATAGTTTTATAATCCTCTATCACATCCATCCCCTTACTTTTCTCTTAACAACTGAAAAGTCCCAGAGTCTTCAGCCTTTCGTCATAGGGAAGGGTAATCACTCCTTGCCCTCTTATGTACTTTTCCCAGCTCTCTGGTGTCCTTCTTGAGGTACAGTGACCAGGAATGCACACAGTATTCCAAATGAGGCTGCACCATAGATCTATACAGGAGCAATATAATAGCAGTCATTTTATTTTCAAGCCCTTTCCTTGCGACAACAAAGAACAAATATTGCACAAGACTAAAAGGGATTTTCTGAAGCCAAATCTCTTAATGAGCAGCCTGGTCTCTTTCCTGAGTTAATGGTAAAGGGAAAGACTCATTTCTGGCTCCTAACACACCTGTAAGCAAAAACTAAATAGTGGTTGTTTGGGTTTATATCAGATCACAGTTAGCATTGACCAAACAGATATGGGCAAAGGAACAAAGTTTACTGACTCCCGAAACTAGCAAACAAGACAATGTAATTGGATTCCACTATCACAGGCCACATGTCCCCAAATATGGGAAATTTAAGTCTATAAGGTCTGCGACTCAGCCATACACTTCGGGTCAGGTTCTTCCATGAAACCTCCTCCTGCCTTTAAGGAAAGAGCACACACTGATAAGCATTTGCAACTATGATCTACTTCCTCACTCTTAATCGCTCCCTTTTTGTCTCATTATGGCCCATGGTCCCTGTGAAGAAATGAATTTTTTCTTTGGAGGTCTGAACTGAGTAAAACCTTCACCACAAGGTTCAAAAAGTTTTTATGTGGGCAGAGAACGGGCAGGAGGGGGGAAGTCAGTTCAGTCGCTTTCCAGCTTCACCTCAGCCACTTTTTTAGGAAGGCTAGTCAGTCTAGCTATAGACAATGGGATGGTCCAGTTCTCCTCCCCAAGCAGAGAGCAGAGGTTTGGAGTGTGACAACGCCTTAACTGGGGAGGTCTGGTTTCTCTTTAAAAGTGTTCTTTATGTTTTGTTTTACTGTGTATATCCGGCTGCCACCAGGAAATTTAAGGCTTTCCAAACCTTTATATTATATTATTTCTATCACTGGGTAGGTAGGTCGGGTAAGAGCTTTCGAGGTACTAATGTGGTCCTGGGAAGTATTTCTTTCAGAGCTGGTATCTTAATAAAAGTAGATTTATTGATATAATTCATAAATAACAGGATAGTACTCTGTATCTAGGAATGGGTAAATACTGAACAATTCCAACTGGTTTTTCACACACTTTTCTCTCACACTGTCAGGGATTTTGGCATGTAACTTTGTAACACTTTTTTCTTTAGGCCATATATGTTTACTGTTTCTTTTTATCCTGTTACTCAGACTTTTTATTTTTCTCTTTAACTTTACTTTATTCTTTCATATACATTCAACTCTTCTTCATACACAGAACTAATTCCTATACCATCCACAAGACAGCTTCCCTCTCCAACTTCAGAACTAACTTAACAACTGTCTTTATCAACTGTCTCCTCTGTAACTGTCACTCTTGACAGAGATACATTTTCATCCACTCAGAAACACTTCCAAACCCCTCCCCCTCTCTGTCAACCACCAATCACACCACATTTCTCTCTTCAAGCACTCTAGTCTATCACACAGCCATGCAACCAAACTTTTAAGGAGACATACACACATATAAAACAAGGAATCATTACATGGAGAAATTAAGTGCAAGAACAACTTCAGGAAGACTCCAGGAAAAACTTCTTTGAGTCAGCCTGACCTGGTCAGGGGGAGGAGAAAGAGAGATGATAAGACTCCTAGGAGCAAGGGGGAAGGTCTCTTTTGTGTAGATTCCATCGACGCCGACAGAACTCTTAACTGAGGTCTGTGGGAGGCAGCCATTGTGGTGTGCTGGGCGGTACTCCTGAAAGACTTGAAGGTACTACCGGTAGTGGAAATCATGTAAAACATCTAACTTTCTAAGCTAAGAAGAAGAAGAGATTGGATTTATACTTCACCCTTCACTCAGTCTCAGAGCAGCTTACAAACTCCTTTCCCTTCCCCTCCCCACAACAGACACCTTGTGAGGTAGGTGGGGCTGAGGGAGCTCTTTCCAGAACTGTCCTTGAGAAAACAGCTCTGACCAGGGGTCATTTCGTAGAAAAAGAGCTAGGGGGACTCATTAACATAACTCATTAGCATATGCCACACCCCCTGACATCACCGGAAGTGTGTCCTCCCCACAGCCGGCGGCGACCTCCAGCGGGCACCAGCAGGGAGCTCCAGGCCCCGCCCTCCCACACCTCACCTGGGGGGATGGCGTCCCCCCGCGTCCCCCCCCCAAATGACCCCTGGCTCTGACAGAACTATGGCTTGCCCAAGGTCATCCAGCAGCTGCAAGTGGAAGAGTGAGGAATCGAACCCGGTTCTCCCAGATTAGTCCGTGCACTTAACCACTACACCAAACTGGCTCTCTAAGGAGTCTGCCTGATATTTAACATCTGCTAGGGCATGCATAGAAGGAGGGGCAGAGGAATCGTGTTTTACCCTTTTCTTTGGGATTCCTTACTCAGTCTGGTGCTGTGCTGGAAGTATCACAGAATCATAGAGTTGGAAGGGGCCATACAGGCCATCTAGTCCAACCCCCGGCTCAGTGCAGAATCATAGAATCACAGAGTTGGAAGAGGCCATACAGGCCATCAACCCCTTGCTCATTGCAGGATCAGCCTAGAGTATCCCTGACAAGTGTTTGTCCAGCCACTGCTTAAAGACTGCCTGTGAGGGGGAGCTCACCATCTCCCTAGGCAGCTGATTCTACTGTTGCACAACTCTTACTATAAAAAAGTTTTCCCGAATATCCAGCTGGTACCTTCCCATCCTTAATTTTAACCCAGTATTCCGAGTCCTAGCCTGTGCTGCCAACAGGAACAGCTCCCTGCCCTCTTCTAAGTGACAGGCCTTCAAATACTTAAAGAGAGCCATCATGTTCCCTCCCCCCAGCCTCCTCTTCTCCAGACTAAACATTCCCAAGCCCCTCAGCATTTCCTCACAGGGCTTGGTCTCCAGGCCCCCGATCATCGTTCTCAGTCTCCTCTGCACCCGCTCCATTCTGTCCGCATCCTTTTTGAAGTGAGGCCTCCAGAACTGTACACTATCTTCTGGTATGTTCACTGCTCCTCTCAATCTATTGTCATCTGCAGATTTAATGAGTAGCCCCTCCACATCCTCATCCAGATCATTTATAAAAATATTGAAAAGTACTGGGCCTAGAACCGAGCCCTGTAGCACCTCACTGAACACCTCACTCCTTTCAGATGAAATGCCATTGACAACTACTCTCTGAGTGCGGTTCTTCAACCAGTTCCCTCTCCACCTAACTGTCCTACGGTCCAGTCCACAGTCCTTTAGTTTACCCATCAGAACATCATGGGGGACCCTGTCAAAAGCTTTACTGAAATCCAGGTCAACAACATCAACAGCATTCCTTTGATCCAGTAAGCTTGTCACTCTATCAAAGAAGGGAATGAGGTTGGTCTGGCAGAACCTGTTGGGGACAAATCCGTGCTGACTCCCCTGGATCACCAAGCTGGACTTTAGATGCTCACAGATTGTTCCCTTTAAAATCTGCTCCCGTACCTTCCCTGGGACAGAGGTCAGGCTGACTGGCCTGTAGGTTCCTGGGCCATCCCTCCTCCCTTTTTCCAAAGCTGGGATAACATCTGCCCTCCTCCAGTCTTGTGGCACGTCTCCCATCCTCCCAAGAGGTTTGGAAGACGATGGACAAAGGTTCTGCAAGCTCTCTAGAAAGTAGATCAGCCTAGTAGGATTGGTCTAGAGCATCCATGACAATGTTTGTCCAGCTGCTGCTTAAAGACTTAAAGTGAGTCGGAGTCACCTCTAGAGGCACACAAGGCAACTGTCCCCATGGTAACCAGGTGATGGGAGACAGAGGGGCAAGGCTTCAGAACGTGGAAGGGAAGCCGGGAGTCCTGGTCCTCCAGTGGACAATTCCAACAAAGGCCAGGTGGTGGCAGCATTGATCAGAGAGAGAGAGAGAGAGAGAGAGGGAGGCCTCCTCTTTGCACTCCTGCATTCCTTTTCCCTTTCCCCTTCTCTCTCTTTTATTCATGAGCATCACATCAGGGACATGCCCAGAACCCCACAGCTCTCTCATGGATTAGCCATACCGGAGACATGATTGGGCACCTCAGTCATTAAAGATCTTAGTCATTGTAGGATTAAGAATTAAATCGATAGTTTAAGTGTTTTGATTGCTAGCTGCTGGCTGCCTTTAAAATTCGCCCTTCTGTTCTGCCTTCAGTTTGTCCCTTTATACTTAATAAAAGTGAACCCTTTTCAATTTTCCTTTGGGGAAATACTGCACCAATCTGCGATCTGTGCATACAGTGGCTCAGGTGCCAAGAGGACCAGAGTTGGGTGTACATATGTGCATGACCACATAGACATTGCTCCCTCCATGTCTCAGGATAACCAAAGATGGATGATACTTGACTAGGGATGGGCACAAACTGAACCATGAAGCAAAATTTGTCACGAATTTTGCCCTGTTTGTGGTTTGCAAACTGAAGTCTACCTTCAGGGTCTACTGTCACAAACTCCCACAAACTTTTAAAGGGGTACATGGCATTTCGTGGACAGGGCAAAAAGCAAGGGTATAAAGGGTGTCCGAGTCTCCTTAAACTTCTGCTTTCTGCTCCCCGCCGCCCAGCTGTTTGGGGCTTTAATGTGCAGTCCGACTGCACAAGAAACCCCGAAAAACAGCTGAGCAGCAGGGAACAGGCTGCTCCTTGCTGCTCAGCTGTTTTTTTGGGGCTTTCTGCAAACCCTGTTGTGTGGTCCCTTTCAACAGGGTTTGCTGCGAACCACGAACCAGTTCGTTTTGCCAGCGAACTTTATGGTTTTGTTTGTTGTTTGGCCATGAACCAACACGAACTGCATTTTTCCGATTTGTATGCATTCCTATTCTTGACCCCATGCTGTACTACACCCTTCCCCATTATTTGCCCGCTGTGTATTTCTGGAGGGACAGTCAACCTAGCTTGGAATGGCTGAATGTGTGGGTACAAAGAAGAAGCATAACTTTGTGTTTGTGTTTTTCCTAATCACAAGGACCTCTGATTGCAAAACCTGATCGCATATCCTGGCTAGAAGAAGAGGAAGAACTGTTTCTCCGGATCTCTAAAGAAGAGGAGAGATCGGCAGGTAGCTGCTAAGATACCTGCTTGCTTTTCCTTCCAGGGGCTGGTGGATCCCTGTGGCCTTGTTTATCCTCTCCACATTTTACTCCCACCCACCCGCATGGAGCAGTGTTGTGAAGGGTGACATGCATGCACTATGCCAATATGAAATCCATCCTCTTGCAGAGGAAGTCTTGGCCTTCCCGGTATATTTTAAAACTTATTCAGGATTCCTCTCCTCCAGTTAACATTTGACTGCCTGTTCCCTGGAGCACCAAGTGGAGACACTGGTTCAACACCCCAAGGGTTCGCAGCTGACCCTCCTGTGGAGTCGGGGGAAATCACAGATCCACCGGGGGGGGGGGGCAGCCAGGCTGTGCTAGAGCTAACGCAGATGAAGCCCAGACCCCAGGTGAAAATCTGGCTCTTGAGGGGAGGGTGAGCTGCTTCTCCCACCCTCCTTCTTTCTCTCCATTCCCAGACAGCAGCGAAGAGACTCCCTGGATGCCTTCTTCAGCCTCACCTCCGTGTGGTGAAGGGAAAAGAGCCGCCATGCAGCCAGCTCAGGTACGCATTGGGGGGGGACCAGTGGGGAGATGTGTAGGGGAGGGCAGGCCTGCTTCCTTTTCTGTTGCAAGGCTCAGAGCCTCGGGCTCCTTCCTCTGGCTTCTGGCGCTGAGCCTCGGGGAGGCAGGAAACTGGTGGCCCCCCTTCTAGGATGGGGGGGGTTCAGAGAAGCCCACGCAGCAACTGTGAAACTAGACTGGACCACGGACTTCCCAAGAAGCACTTTTTGGTCCTTTCACACATTTACATCTCTGGCCTCTTCCCCACAGCTCTGGTAACCTCCCTCCACGGGAAAAGCCGCTCTGGCCCCAAGATGCCCCCAAGGAAGATGGGGGGGAAGGAGAGTGTCCTCACAAGTCTCTTCTCCCGCCTTCTTTGTGTTGCTCCGCCAGTCTTAATTGACCACCTCTGTTTCCGGCTTTCCCCCCTGCATGGACCAGTTTTCTGATGATGTAAAGAAATGCTTCCTCCTTCTTGCAGGTTGGGGTGTCCTTTGAAGAGGTGGCCGTGTATTTCAGCCCGGGGGAGTGGGCCCTGCTGCGCCCAGCCCAGAGAGCTCTCTACAAGGAAGTCATGCTGGAGAACTTTGGGAACGTGGCCTCTCTCGGTGAGGATCTTTTTTGTTCTTTGCTGAATGAGTTCTTATTGTTGTGAGGGGTGACTGTAAGGTGGTCGGGGAGTCTGCCCTGGTCCCGATGGCTGGTCTCAGCCACCTTCCACGACCTTTCCTCTGATGCAGGGAGGGGTTCTGAGGGGCCGAGGGATGTTTGGTGTGGAGAAGGTGGGGCGGTCTAAAGGAGAGGCTTCCTGCTTGAGCCTTTCCTTAACCTGGGCTGAGATGTGGCTGAGGAGAAGACTCGGCTGGCTTCTCTGCCACTTTACTTCATTTTCAGCTGGCGTTTCCCTCCCAGCTGGGCAGGGAGCAGGCGCAGAAATGCCAGTGCCAGATTGGTGGTTCTTGCCCCATACTGTACTCCACCCCATCCCTGTGACTTGCCTATTGTGTATATCTGGAGGGAGAGTCTACCTGGCATGGAATGAACATAAGAACATAAGAGACGCCAATGTTGGATCAGGCCAAAGGCCCATCCAGTCCAACACTCTGTGTCACACAGTGGCCAGAAATACCAGGTGCCATCAGGAGGTCCACCAGTGGGGCCAGGACATTAGAAGCCCTCCCACTGTTGACCCCCCCCCAAGCACTAAGAAGACAGAGCATCACTTGCCCCAGAGTCCCTATCTATACCTTGTGGCTAATAGCCACTGATGGACCTCTGCTCTGTATGCTTATCTAATTCCCTTTTGAAGCCGTCCATGCTTGTAGCCGCCACCACTTCCTGTGGTGAATGGCTGAATTGATGGGCAGGCACATTAAGTTATAATTTTGTGTCTTTTTTCCTGATCAAAAGGACCTCCAATCGCCAAACCTGATCTCATATCCTGGCTGGAAGAAGAGGAAGAACTGTTTCTTGTGATCGCTGATGAAGAGGAGAGATTGACAGGTAGCTGCTTTCATGGGATGGTGTGTTCCCGCCATTTCCTTACCAAGGGCTGGTGGGTTTCCCTGGCCTCCTTGATCCTCACAGTTTGAGTTTCTCCTCCAAAGAGCTTGGCTGAGTTGTGAATGCTAAAATACCGTGTTTCCCCAAAAATAAGACAGTGTCTTATATTAATTTTTGCTCCCAAAGATGCACTAGGTCTTATTTTTAGGGGATGTCTTATTAAGAAGAATACGGTATTGTCCTGGCTTGTCCTGGCAGCGGTGCAGGCTCTCTGATTAAAAGAGACCTCGCACTTCCTGTGTGCTCAGGGGGGCCTTATTATCAGGGAGGTCTTATTTTCGGGGGATTCCTTATATTTCAGCGAGAGGCAAAACTGTAAGTAGGTCTTATTTTTGGGGGATGTCTTACTTTCGGGGAAACACGGTAGTCCCTGTAGATCTTGAACCTATGAAAATAGGCGACTTCCTTCTACCAACTCAGATCGCTTTTACACCAAGTCCAGCTCAGTACTGCCCAGTCTGAGAGGCCTGGGTGTTTCCCGGCCCTTTTTCACTCGAGATCCCTTTAACTGACGACGGCTGGCCTTGATCCTGGGTTGCTGTCCCTGCAATGCAAAGCATGTGCTTTTCCCACAGAGATGTGGCCCAAAGCAGCTCCCATGTGAACACATTCCCCTCCACACACACACACACAGAGAAGAGCACTCTAAGTATTCTGAAGTCTCTGGCAAATACATTGTGCCAGGATAGAATCCAGCCTCTTCCAGAGGAAATCCTGGCCGTCCCCGTGTATTTTAAACCCTACCCAGAATTTTCAAACTTCCGATTGACAGTGATTGCACGTTGTCGGGAGCAGTCAGACAGGAAGCTGATGTGCAGGAGGGGTCTTAGCAGGGAGCGGGGCTCCGTTGGAGCACCGGATGAGGAACAGATGAGCCCCTGGCTCTTGTGGGAGGCAGGAGTGCTTCTCCCTTCAGCGTTGGTGCGAGACTGACAGCCGCCCCTCTTTGTGCATCTCACAGTGAATTTCTCATTCCCTTTTTGACTGTAAACTTGATCCTTTAGTTTTTTTCCATTCCAGGTTTTTTCCCATCTCTGTTTGCTAAAGGGGACGTAGGGTTGCTGGGTCTGAAGCCTTCCTTTATCATACTGGAAGAAAGGAGAGAGGACGGTGGGGTAGCCTTCCGAGGATGGGTCGTTCCAGCCCTGTTGGGAAAAAGTGTTTTACAAGTGTTGTACAAGTTTTACAAGTGTTGTAAAAATTTTACAAGTGTTTTTTTAACAAGTTTTTTACAAGTGTTTTTAACAAGTATTTACAAAAGTTTTACAAGTGTTGTAAAATGACCCTGCAGGCCTATTTTTGCCACTGGGAATGAGGGATTTATGCTGCTTCAATGGTCTCAAGAGGCTAGACCTCAGCAAGGAGTTCCCCTGCATCCAGCCTTTGTCCCACTCCAGTCCTCTTTCTTGTTTCTCACATCTACCACCCTAGGCCTCTAAGAGGCTCACAGTCTGCTTGCCTGAAACAGATTCTCCTTTATAGTATCAGAATCTCCCCTTTACAGCTGCCAAGGTGGAGATAGGAGAAAGTTCTTGGAACTCAAGTTGTTAGAGAGATTCTCCACACTGTAGGAGCCAGAGAAGGAGGCTTTGTTCAAGTGCAGAGACCAAAATGACAACAGTTTCAGAAATAGGACTGTTTATTATACAGAGTGTAGCATGAAATGGAGGCACAAAGAACAAACCATTGAACTCCACAAGACTAACTCATCTGAGCATAAGAAAATCCAATACGTAAGAACACACCCTGTCTCCCCACACTTCTTTAATGTATAAAGACAGAGGCCACATTAAATTATTGGTTCCAGATCAGCTGTTCAGATTAAAATCACCCCAGTTACCTTATTCATCATCATGCAAAGTCATCACCACACACGGTTTTTCTTTCTTTCTTCAGTTTAAAATTACCCCAGTTTTTTATTCATCACCACACAAGGTCATCATCACAAATGGTTTTTCTTTCTTTCAGCAGGAGTAGTGTCGGAATCAGCAGATGAAGTGTCTGAGCACCTTGAGATACAGAAAGTGGATGCATATTCAGACGTGAAAGACAAACTTGAGTATAGTGATACACTGAGGAACGAGGAGGAAAAGCATCCATATGAAGGGAGAAATACTTCTAGTCTTCTACAGGGCAGTGACTCTCTACCACAAAAAATATACATAGGAAAGAACAGGAATATGTGTATTGCAAGTGGGGAAATTGTTAATATTCAATGGAACTCCGATGATGAATGGAAAATTTATAAATGCCTGGAGTGTGGGGAAAGCTTTAGTCAGAGTGCAAACCTTGCTTCCCACAAAATAATTCACACAGGGGACAAACCATATAAATGTACTGAGTGTGGGAAAAGCTTCAGTCTGAAGAAGATCCTCACTGTCCATCAAAGAATTCACACGGGGGAGAAGCCATATAGATGCCTGGAATGTGGGAAAAGCTTCAGGGTGAGTGGAAACCTTACTGTCCATCAAAGAATTCACAGAGGGGAGAAACCATATAAATGCCTGGAGTGTGGGAAAAGCTTCACTCAGAGTGGAAAACTTACTTCCCATCAAAGAACTCACACAGGGGAGAAACCATATAAGTGTATGGAGTGTGGGAAAAGCTTCACACAAGCTGGGAATCTTCATGTCCATGAAAGAATTCATGGATTGGAGAAACCACATAAAAGCCTAGAGTGTGGGAGAAGCTTCACTCTATGCGGAAACCTTACTTCCCATCAAAAAACTCACACATGGGAAAAATCATATGAATGCCTGGAGTGTGGGAAAAGCTTCAGGGAGAGTCGGAGCCTTAGTTCCCATCAAAGAATTCACACAGGAGAGAAACCATATAAGTGCCTGGAGTGTGGGATAAGCTTCAGTGTGAGGAAGAACCTTATTGGCCATCAAAGAATTCACACAGGTGAGAAACCATATAAATGTATGGAGTGCGGAAAAAGCTTTAATTTGAGGAAGAGCCTTACAGGTCATCAAAGAATTCACACAGAGGAGAAGCCGTATAGATGCCTGCTATGTGGAAAAGGCTTCAAGGTGAGTGGAAACCTTACTTCCCATCAAAGAATTCACACAGGTGAGAAACCATATAAATGTATGGAGTGTGGGAAAAGCTTCAATCTGAGGAAGAGCCTTACTGGCCACCAAAGAATTCACACGGGGGAGAAGCCGTATAAATGCCTGCAATGTGGAAAAAGCTTCAGTCTGAGAGGAAACCTTGCTTCCCATCAAAGAACTCACACAGGTGAGAAACCATATAAATGTATGGAGTGTGGGAAAAGCTTCAGTCTGAGGAACAGTTTTACTCGCCATCAAAGAATTCATACGGGGGAGAAGCCGTATAGCTGCCTGCAATGTGGAAAAAGCTTTAGTCTGAGGGCCAGCCTTACTAACCATCAAACAGTTCATACAGGGGAGAAGCCGTATAGATGCCTGCAATGTGGAAAAATCTTCAGTCGGAGTGGAAGCCTTACTTGCCATCAAAGAATTCATACAGGGGAGAAACCATATAAATGCCTGGAGTGTGGGAAAAGCTTCAGTCAGAGGGGAAAACTTACTTCTCATCAAAGGATTCACACAGGGGAGAAGCCATATAAATGCCTGGAGTGTGGGAAAAGCTTCAGGGTGAGTGGAAGCCTTACTTCCCATGAAAGAATTCATACAGGGGAGAAACGATATAAATGCCTGCAGTGTACGAAAAGTTTCAGTCGGAGTCACCACCTTATTTCCCATCAAAGAATTCACACGGGAAAAACCGTGTAGACCCCTATAGAGTAGAAAAAACTTCATTCAAGGTGGAGACCTTCTTGTCCATCAAACAATTCATAGAGGGGAGAAACCACATAAATCCCTGGACTATGAAAAAGGCTTCTCTAAGTGTACACTCCTTGCTTCCTGTCAAAGCATTTACTCAGGGGTGAAGCGATATAAATGCCTGGAGCGTGGAAAAAACTTAGGACTGAGGGGAAACCTTACTTATATTCTGTAAGGCTTCAGAAATTAACAGCCAGAGTTTGAGAACCTGCAATCCACAGCCTAGCTACCCTGCCGGCCTCCATGGTTCCGTGGGGGAAGGGGAACTCGTGCCACTCTGCAAGGCCCAGATTGCCCAGTGAACAAGCTAGAGTCCTTTGCACCTACAGCAACACCCACCAACCAGCAAGGGTTCCTGCTGACATCCCTCTGAGCGACAGAAAGGGGTGTAGCTAAACCCCCCTTCCTGTTCAGTGCTAGAGGACAGGGTTGAAACCACCCGAAAGACCTGTGATTTCTGTGATACTCCTTTGCACCCCACAGTTGAGGCACATAGGGTTTCCAGCCTCCGAAGTGGGGCCTGGAGTCCTTTTGGAATTACACCTGAACTCCAGACCAGATGGCAGACCCTAAGGTATCCCATTCCCCAAGACAGAACTGGCAAGAAAGAATGTTTGCAAACTCACAAGAAACAAAGTCTGGTTCTGGGTTTTCATGGCAAATTCTTTTCTTCATCCTAAACTTTAGATGCTTCCAGAGTGTTGGACTAGATGGGCCATTGGCCTGATGCCACATGGCTTCTCTTATGTTCTTAACTAGAATGACTTTTTTCTCTCTGTCCTCTATCAAAATTGCCATGTAAGGGTCTCACCAGACTGGTGGCCTTCAGTCAGAGAAGATCTTACCTTGGGTGAATGTATCTTGTGTGCCGGGCTTCCGATTTTGTGTAACGTTCTGCCAATCCATTGAAAACCTGATTTGCTTTCATCTTAAGAGAACTGTCATTCTTACATATTTAGATAAGGTTGAGAAATGTTACTAGACCTAATTTTTATTACATACATTTCCCCTGTACTTGTAGGATTCATCTGCTCCTGTTTATAGTGATCAACTTCTTTCCTTAAAAAAAAAAAAAAGATTGATACTTTAGTTTCAATAAAATAGTTAACTTCAAGAAATTCTCTGTTTGTTCTGCTGGCCCAAGATCTCCCATATGGGCTCCACTGTTTGGCCAAATGTCTAACATCTGATGAATAAGATTTCATTGTTCTGTGAGAGATACGTCTCTCTCAGAGAGTTTGTCTTCAACAGACCTAATGGGGATTCTGCAGCTGATTTCAGCTAATGAGGCTTGAACTGTGCCAGAGCTGGGCTTGGTGTAGATCCCTAGTTCAGCTGCTAACTGAATAATTCATCCCAATGACTTCAACACTGGATAGGGCAATGAACATTTCTTGGGCAAAACCTAAACCCCCTTGCTTACATCTGTGCCCGCCGTGCCTGCCTACAGAGCTGTGGCAAAAGTCAGGCAGGGCTGCCAAGGCCCACCATGCCCCCACCCCATGATCCAAATGTGTGTTTTGTAAGTTTAGATTTTTACACACCTATGTGCACCGATACAGGATACATCTGATAAAGTGGTTCACAAAAACTTCAGATCATCCTAAATCTTTAGTAAATCAATTGGTAAGAAATCTATTAAAGTTTTACTCCTGTACCTTTAGTTCACACAAAAGCAGAGGCAAACTGGTAATGTTATGGTACTAGATGAGAAGTACCTACCTTGCGAATGTGGCGCTCTGGGATCACTTTGTGTTACGTAAGATCTCGAATGGTACTTTAATGTCTCAGTCAGAGAAACAATTAGAAGATTTCATAGCTGTATGGTACGCTGTGACAGAATATCTGAAGGAACGTAAGGCTATTCCTAAAAACAAGTATTACAAAGACTGGCTCTTCGTCTGAATTTGTATAAAGAGTTAAACTTCTGTGCGACTGTCCTTTGTGTTAATAGACTGCATATAATGTGGGAATTGTAACATTGCCGAATACTGTGATGATAAGGTTGTCCAGATTCCTTTTATGTTTATTATGTTAAAATGTTATGTTATAGTTGAATTTATACTGTTTATCCTAAAATAATAAAAAAAAAAATACTTAACAAAAGAGAAGTCGTATTGGGATCACTGAGATTGATTTAAGTAATATTTTCTCCTTCCTTCCTTCCTGTTCGGTGTAGAGCTAGTTTGGTGTAGTGTCCAAAGCATGCCTAGAAAACTAGCATGCCTGGGGAAAGGCGAAGCTGAAGCTCTTCTCCCTAACATCTAGTTATCTATATGCAGAAGGGTTTGTTTTGTTTTATTTTGTTACTGGGGCAGCAGACTGAGTAGAGTGGGGGGGCGGCAGCGGAGGCAGGACTAGCAGCGCACGGAAGTCTCCCTGTTGAACCTTCACTTGCAGGACAGCAAAACCCAGAGAAGTGCAGCCATGGCAACCGGGCATGAGCACCATGCTGGGCTCAGCCACGGACGTGACCCCCTGGTCGGGTCTGTACATGCAGCCCAATGGGAGGGGGGCTTCACCCAGAACACTCTTTGAGGTAGAGGATGGGGCCCTCCAAACTGCATTCACTCAAGCTTTGACCCTGCAAGGGAATGAGTCAAAGGGTCACCTGGCAGGCCGATCCACTATGTAGAGGGGGGCAGTTCCCGGGCCCCCAAACCACCAATGAGCTCTGTCCTCTGACAACGGGTGTGTGTGGGGGAGAGACTGGAAAAAGACTGAGCCCCCCCCCCCCGAAGTTCTTTTCCCATTGCATGACAGGGGCCATGGTGCCGTGAGGCCATGGCTTGTGACACCCCCACATGAATGCAATGCTGGGCTTGAGTGCGGGAGGCGCTGGGCAGCACCTAACCGCAACTGAGGAGAACAGGGAGCAGGTTTAGGTTCCTCAGCCTTGCTTATCCGTCCATGCATGGTTGCCCCTTTGGGTCAAGTCTCCAGAGATGGAGTAACTCCTAGGGTCCTGAACAGTGTTCCCTCTAAGCTGAGTTAGTGTGAGCCAGCTCACAGTTTTTTAGCCTCCGGCTCACACATTTTTGTCTCAGCTCAGGAAGGAGGGCTCCAGAGCAAACTAGTTTATGCAGCAGCCAAATCACTTGTTCACAACTTTAATTCCAGTCGCTCACAAAGTGGAATTTTTGCTCACAAGACTCCACAGAGGGAGCATTGGTCCTGAAATGGGAGATCCTTAGATCTCACCGTCAGTTCTTTCTCTCTGCCTTTGCCTTCCTGCCAGGGGAGTTGTCCAGGCTGACCCTGCCTTGGTGAGGTAACGTAACCAAATTGTACCTGGGTTTGGTCTCAGAAACTCTCCAAATAGCTCTCACAGAATAAAGAAGACGAAAGCTTTATTGAAGAAATTCAACAAAAAGGCTTAAACACAAGGCATCCAGTTCAGTGGCAGTAAAAAACCAAGACAGCGAACTAGCTTCCTTTTTGTTGTTGTTGTTGTTGTTCAGTCACACAGTTGAGTCTGACTCTTTGCAACCCCACGGAGGACCCACAGTGGCTGAAATCATTCTCCTCTCCTCCTCCTGCCCTCTGGCTCTGCTTGCTGTGCTACATTCCCGCAACAGGGATTTTTGACACAGGAAAGCATCCCATAACTTGCTTCCCTGCCTGCAATCTGAAATGAAGCTGTCTTGAGTCATAAGAACATAAGAGACGCCAATGTTGCATCAGGCCAAAAGCCCATCCAATCCAACACTCTGTGTCACACAGTGGCCAGAAATACCAGGTGCCATCAGGGGGTCCAGCAGTGGGGCCAGGACTCCAGAAGCCCTCCCACTGTTGACCCCCCACCCCCAGCACCAAGAAGACAGAGCATCACTTGCCCCAGTGTCCCTATCTATACCTTGTGGCTAATAGCCACCGATGGACCTCTGCTCCATATGCTTATCTAATGAATCCACCTTTGGGGAAAGGGGGCTTAAATAACACTGCAAATCAAATGAGAAGAGGAGGAGGAGGAGGAGGAGATTGGATTTATACCCCGCCCTTCACTACCCAAAGGAGTCTCAGAGCAGCTTACAATCTCATTTCCCTTCCCCTCCCCACAGCAGACATCCCGTGAGGTAGGTGGTTCTGAGAGCTCTTTCGAGACTACTCTTGAGAGATAGATCTTGGCATTGTAGAACCTGACATTACTGGAGAAACGTCAGGTTCTACAATGCTAGGACCATGGCCATACAACCCGGAAAATCCACAGCAACTAAAGTAGTGTAAGGCTTAAGGTAAAGGTAAAGGTTCCCTTGCTCGAAAGCCAGTCGAGTCCGACTCTAGGGTTGCGGTGCTCATCTCCGTTTCAAAGCCGAAGAGCCAGCGCTGTCTGAAGACATTTCCGTGGTCATGTGGCTGGCATGACTAAACACCAAGGCGCACGGAACGCTGTGACCTTCCCACTGAAGTGGTCCCTATTTATCTACTTGCAATTTCTTGCTTTCGAACTGCTAGGTTGGCAGGAGCTGGAACTAGAGACAGGAGCTCACCCCGTCTTGCGGCACCCGGGTCTCGAACTGCTGAACTACTGACCTTCCACAGCCTGCAGTTCAGCGTCTTAACCACTTGAGCCACCGCAGCTCCTAGTGTAAGGCTTAGAGATTGCTTAAAAAGCTAACATATTATGATAGTAAGCACGGCATTTAGATTTGTATGTATGTATGAGGTAGGTTAAAAGATAAAGATAAAATATTACAGGTATAACTCATATATGTGTGTATGTCTGTTTGTCATGTTTTTTTTGAAAACAAAAATTTCTAAAAAAAAAGTTAATAAAAATCAAATTTGCATCTCTTTCAATAAAAACTTGTGTGTAATATTTGTTCATGCCTTGCAACTCTCAAACAAATGATGTTTATTCTATGTGGCTCTTATGTTAGGCAAGTTTGGCCACCCCTGTTTCAGACCCACCATAGCCACCCACCTGAATCCAACTCCCCACAACAGGCACCTTGTGAGGTAGGCGGTGCTGAGAAATCTGACAAAACTGTGACTGGCCCAAGGTCACCCAGCAGGGTTCCTGTGGAGGATATTAGAGGATATTAGAGTCCCCCACTCTTAACCACTAAACCACGCTGGTTCTCCCCACAACAGGCACCTTGCAGGGAATTCACATATACCTCCACCCCACACCCCCAGCGACCCCTGTTCCATGGCCAGAAGATGGCAAAAAAACCTACAGGATCCCTGGCCAAACTGGCCTGGAGAAAAATTGCTTCTGGACCCCAAAGAGGATTTCTTGGAGTTAACTATTTTACTGAAACGAATGACTCTTTTGAAAAGAAGAAGAAAGAACTTGATCGATACAAACAGGTGCAAATTAATCCAACAAGTGCAGGAAAAATGCATGCAATATCAGCTCTAGTAACATTTCTCAAACTTAGCTAAATATTGCAAGCATCACAGTTCTCCAAGATGAAAGCAAATCAGGTTTCTTCTCTCATTACCAATGCCTGCTATTGTCATTTGGCCCCTGAAATCACTTAACCCTTCAAGACATAAGGGACAGATGGACTCACATTCTAGCTGTATCTGAAGAAGTGAGCAGTGATTCATAAAAGCTCATGTCCTACCACAAATTTTGTTAGTCAAGGTGCTACTGGACTCTTGCTCCTTTCCACTAATAAAGATTGTGAGCTGTGCTGTTTTCTTTTTTTTTCATGTCAGAACAGGAGAGGGGTATCTCTCCAAGTGAAATAATGTGTTGATTTCAGACTGGGCAAAATCCACTCAATGCTAGTGATAATAATGAAACAGTTTAAAAAGCGGGGAAGGGGGTGTTAATGCGAGGAAAGGCAACCAGTGAGGTGGGAGGGGAGAGATTGAGACGTGTTAAACTGAAATATCTGGAACCATAGATGTATTTTTAAAATATGTAGCCATCTACTTCCAGTAATTAAACAATAGAATTGAATCCAAGTGTTGTAATTCCTAATCAGGGTCTTTTTGAAAGAAAATTCCAGACAGGCACAGAGAAATCTAATCTTAAAAAAACCCAACAACTATTTTCAGAATAAGCCATAATAATTTCTTTTTAATTCCCTTTATCCCAGATGCATCTCTTTCCTGCCCCCTTCCTTTTTTAACATGTATGCGTGTGATCAGGTCTAAAGTAAAAAGCGGAGCAGGGCAATCTTAATGTAATTTGTTTTTGTCAGAAGAATCCCCCTCGCTCCCTCTCTTTCTTTGAAGAAGTGTGTGTGCACACAAAAGCTTCTACCGGGAATAAAACTTTGTTGGTCTTAAAGTGCCACAGGACTCTGTCTCTCTCTCACGCGTGCACTCTCCCTTCCCTTCCCTCACTTACTCCTCAAAGGAGGGGGAGGAGACCTCAGCCAATGGAGGGAAGGGAGGCTTGGCTTTGTTTGTCTCCCAGCATGATTGAGGAAGACAGGTGAAAGCAAACTGCAAGGCAAAGATGGCAGCAACAGCCCCAGGGATGGAAGCAGGAGAGAGTCAGTTGATTGAGCAACAGATGCAAGCTCTGCAGGGGTTGGTTCCAACCTGTGGGCCATGTTTGACATCCCTGCCTTAGGTTCTGCCATCTGGTCTGGAGATCAGGTGTAATTCCAGATTCATTCATTCATTCATTCATTCATTCATTCATTCATTTTTATTACGGTCAGAGACCCATTAAACAGCATACAGGTGTAATTCCAGAAGAACTCCAGGCCCTACTTGGAGATTGGAAACCCTATGTGACTCATCTGTGGGGTGCAAAGGAGTTACACAGAAACCACAGGTCTTTCTTGGGGTTTAAACCTTGTCCTCTAGCACTGAACAGGAGGGGGTCAAGAGGTTGCAGGAAGCTTTCTACTGCTCAGAGGGATGTCAGTAGGTTGTTGCTTTAGCTGCTAAGGACTCTGGTCCATTCAACGGGCAATCCCGGCCTTGCAGAGTGGCACATGTTCCCCTTCCTGCACAAAATGTCCATGAGGAGGGAACCAATGAATCCGGCAGTGTAGCTAGGCTGTGGATTACAGGTTCCCAAACTCTGGCTGTTAATTTCTGAAGCCTTAAAGCAGGGGTGTCAATCTTTGTTATGAGGGCTGAATCTGACATAAATGGGACTTTGTCGGGCCAGGTCATGTGTGTCATAAAATGTAATGCAAGGTAGCGGAGATAAAAACTTCATAAAGGACACAGATAAACACAATTATATTTTTAATTTAAAATAAAACATGCTTCAAACATTAGCACTCTTACAATATTTTGTTTATTTAACAACAATGTCTGTGCTGTAGCCATCTTGAGTATGCTGTTCAGGTGTGTAAAGTTGAAAACCTACTTTTGATTTATTGACATTCATTACAGAAATCTCATGATCTAAGCCTAAGACCCAGAGGTAAACATGAAATGGCTGGGCATTGCGAGCTTTTGTACATAAGTTGTTTTGTGGGCTGGTCAAGAACATGAGAAAGCATCATGATACAGAATGAGGGCTACGTGTTTGTCTACAAAACTATAGTCTTCCCCAGGGAAATAATTACAACTCCTATGAGGCAGTGCAATAGAGAGACAGCAATATATATTGTGGTCAGTATCAGCCTACTATCTGGGAAGTCTAAGTCCACAAAGGAAATGTGCTGGGTGAACTTGGTCTGAACACATACTCTCAGCCTAATCCACCTCACTGTCTTGTTGCTATTTTTCATCTAAATAGTTCACATTACTTTCCTACTGAGAAAGACTGGATCATAAGGGCATGAATACAGTGAAAAAGAGGAAGGAAACCCCGTTGCATCCAGGAGAGCAGTGGCATAACCAGCCCAACAAAACACACACGTTCTCTCTGTAGAAAGGCAAAAAAACTCATACCTTGAAGAAAACTTAGTTAGTCTTAAAGGTGCTTTGTATCTCTCCAGTGCGACTGAAGGAACTCAGCAAAGTTTCTCTCCCTCCCTAGGGGATGAGGGGGAGGAGCCTCAGCCAAAGGAGGAGACACTTGGCTCAGTAGCTCTGCTGTACAATTAAGAGAGCCTGGCAAAGCAAATCTTTCCCTCCCTCTTGCTCCCTCTCTTCCTCTCCAAGGGAGGAGGAGCCTCAGCCAATGGAGGGAAGAGAGGCTTTGCTCTGTAGCTCCTGTACAATACAGAGAGCCTGGCAAAGCGAGTTGTGACACAGAAGGAAGCAGGAGAGAGGGAGAAGGAAACAGAAGAGAGCCAGTTGCTGGATATGAGCCCTGTGGGGGCTGGATCCAGCCTACAAGCTACATGTTTGACATCCCTGCCTTAAAGAATATAAGTAAGGTTTCCACTATATCCTAAGGTTTTTCCATACTCCAGGTATTTATATAGTTTCACTCCTGAGTGCATTCTTATTCTACTCTATAGGCATCTACATAGTTTTTCCCGTGTGAATTCTTTGATGGGAAGTAAGGTACTTGTACTGATGCTTTTCCCACACGCCAGGCATTTATTTGGTTTCTCCCCTGTGTGAATCCGTTGATGGGAAAGAGGTTTCCACTCAGACTGAAGCTTTTCCCACATTCCAGGCATTAATATGGTTTCTCTCCTGTGTGAATTCTTCGATGAGAAGTAAGGTTTCCACGTACAGTGAAGCTTCTCCCACACTCTAGGCATTTATAAGGTTTCTCCCCTCTGTGAATTCTTTTATGAGCATGAAAATTCCCACCTTGTGTGAAGCTTTTCCCACATTTCAGGCATCTATACGGCTTCTCCCCTGTGTGAATCCTTTGATGAGAAGTAAGTTTTCCCCTCTGATTGAAGCTTTTCCCACATTTCAGGCATCTATACGGCTTCTCCCCTGTGTGAATTCTTTGATGGCTAGTAAGACTGTCCCTTACCCTGAAGCTTTTCCCACATTCTATACATTTATATGGTTTCTCCCCTGTGTGAATTCTTTCATGGGAAGCAAGACTTCCTCTCTGACTGAAGCCTTTTCCACACTCTAGGCACTGATAAGGTTTCTCCCCTGTGTGAGTCCTTTGATGACAAACAAGGCCTCCACTCTGAGTGAAGCTTTTCCCACACTCCAGGCATTTATATGGTTTCTCCCCTTTGTGAATTCTTTGATGGGGAATAAGTTCCGTACTCCATCTGAAGCTTTTCCCACACTCTAAGCATTTATATCGTTTCTCCCCTGTGTGAACTTTCTGATGAGAAGAAAGCTGTCCACTATTACTGAAGCCTTTTCCACATTCCATGCATTTATATGGTTTCTCCCCTGTGTGAATTCTTCGATGGCAAGTAAGGTTTCCAGTCTGACTGAAGCTTTTCCCACACTCCAGGCATTTATATGGTTTCTCCCCTGTATGAATTCTTTGATGGCAAGTAAGGCTTTTATGGTCACTTAACATTTTCCCACACTCCAGGCATTTATATGGTTTCTCCCCTGAGTGAACTTTTTGATGAGTAGCAAGGTTTCCACTCTTGCTGAAGGCTTTTCCACACTCCAGGCATTTATATGGTTTGTCCCCTGTGTGAATTCTTTTGTGGGAAGCAAGGTTTCCACTCTGACTAAAACTTTTCCCACATTCCAGGCATTTATATGGTTTTTCCCCTGTGTGAATTCTTTGGTGGCAAGAAAGAGCCCCACTCCCACTGAACCTTTTTCCACATTCAGGGCATTTATATGGTTTCTCCCCATTGTGCATTCTTTGATGGGAAGTTAGCATATCTTTTCGCTTAAAACTTTTCCCACAGTCCAGACATTTATATATTTTCTTTTCGTCATTGGAGTTCCATTCAACATTAACAATTTCCCCACTTGGAGTACACATATTCCCATTTTTTCCATTGCATATTTTTTGCTGTATAGAGTCCTGTAGAAGACCAGAAGTATTTCTCTCTTTATATGGATGCTTTCCCACTTTATTCCTCAAGGCATACCTATATTCATGTTTGTCTTTCACATCTGAATATGCATCCACTTTCTTTATCCAGAGGTGCTCAGATGGTTCACCTGCTGTTTCCAGCACACCACCTGCTGAAAGAAAGAAAAACCATGTGTGATGCTGACCTTGTGTGATGATGAATAAAAAAACTGGGCTGATTTTAATCTGAACAATTGATCTGGAACCAATAATTTAATTTGGCCTGTCTTTATACATTATAGAGGTAAGTGTGGGGAAACAGGGTGAGTTTTTACACACTGGATTTTCTTATGATCAGATTAGATAGTCTTATGGTATTCAATGGTTTGGTTTTTGTCTCCACTGTACGCCACACTCTGTATGATTAAACAGTCCTCTTTCTGAAACTGTTAAGGAGAGTCTGTTCCAGGCAAGCAGACTGTGAGCCTCTTAGAGGCCTAGGGTGGTACATGTGAGAAACAAGAAAGAGGACTGGAGTAGGACAAAGGCTGGATGCAGGGGAACTCCTTGCTGAGGTCTAGCCTCTTGAGACCATTGAGACCATTGCAAGCAGCATAAATCCCTCATTCCCAGTGGCAAAAAAGAGCCTGCAGGGTCATTTCACCACAGTTTCCCCCATTAGTGCTGGAACGACCCATCCCCGGAAGGGCACCCCACCATCCCTTCTCCCAGTATGGAAAAAGAACAGTGCCCCCCCCAAGGGCTTTAGACCCAGCAACTGTCCTCCCCTTTTCTTAGCAAGTAAAGATGGGAAGAAAGCCAGAATGGTAAAAACTAAAGGATCAAGCTTACATTCAAAAAGAGAATGAAGAATTCACTCTCAATTCACACTGAGATGCACAAAGAGGGGCAGCTGTCAGTCTTGTGCCAACACTGAAGGGAGAAGCACTCCTCCTGCCTCCCACAAGAGCCAGTGGCTCCTCTGACCTTCATCCATCACTCCAATGGGAAAATCTGCCACGGAGCCCCCCCTCCCGACCCCTTCTGCGAAGGATGCTCCTTTGCTGGACGTTTTCAAGCGGAGGCTGGACAACCATCTTTCGGGTATGCTGTAGGTATATAGGGCTATCTTTCAGCTATGCTCCTGCAGAGTGCAGGGGGTTGGACTAGATGACCTGCAAGGTCCCTTCCAACTCTAACATTCTATGATTTCATGGCATATTAAATCAGATTCCCGGCTGACTGCTCCGGACAACTGTCAGAAGAGACAAACCCTAGGTATGGTTTAAAATACACGGGGACAGCCAGGATTTCTTCTGGAAGGGGCTGGATGCTTTCCTGGCAGACTGTATTTGCCAGAGACTTCAGAATCACTTAGAATGCTGTTCTCTGTGTGCGGCAAGGAAACGGCAGGAACCCAAAAGCCCACGAAAGATACCTGAGCAGCGACCTGTCAATCCCTCCTCTTCATCCGCGGTCAGAAGAAACGGTTCTTCCTCTTCTTCCAGCCGGGATATGAGATCAGGTTTGGCAATCGGAGGTCCTTTTGATCAGGGAAAAACACACACAAAATTATAACTTAATGTGCCTGCACATCAATTCAGCCATTCCACGCCAGGCAGAATTTGTACCTACAGATATACAAAACAGGCAAGCAATAGGGGTGGGGTGGAGTCAGGCCAGGAGCCAGGATTTGTTGGTTTGTGGGGCAAATGTTTTTCTTGTGGGGCAGCCATTTTTCCTCTTTAAAAAATTAATTGCAGCTCTTCAAACATGAACTGTATTTTTAGGCACCTTAACACTCGCTGTAGCACCCCTCTGACCCTACAAGTGTCTCTTATGGGGCAGAAATGAGGGAGGATTCTGCTGCCCCCCCCCACAGCCACCAGGCAAGCCAAGTCTGGAGCCGCCAGCTGACCACCCTTCTGGGCATCGAGTCGACTGCCTCTGATCCAGGACCGCATCCCGTTTCCACTGGCCAGACGGACCTGGAACCCCCCAAGCCGGGCAGAAAACCGGGTCCCTCCTAAAACGTGGATTCTGTTGCTCAGATAACACCCGGGGTGGGATCCAGTCGGCATCCGGGCGTGAGACTAGGCCAGGTGCACGAGACTAGGCCCCAGGTGGCAGGACCTTCCGCGTGCACTTAAAGGGCGCTCCTTCAGCCGTGGGCTCGGCAGCCACCCCTCCTCCAGCAGGGCGCCGAGTGCCCCTATTGGCTGCGCAGCCCACTGGGCTCTGCCTGGCTAGGCTGTCTCTTGGCAGCAACCTGCTCTGCCCTCTCCCCAGCCAGCCAGCCAGCCTGCCCGAGCCGGCCCGGAGGAGGCAGGGGCAGAGGCCAGAGTGGGAGTGCCGTCCCTCGGCCTCCCTCACTCCCTCCTTGGCTTTGTCCCTCCCTCCCTCACCTTGTGCCGCTGCCACTACCTGGGCCCCACAAGGGCTCTGCCTGCCACCAGTGGCAGGAAGGCTGAGGTGCTCCAGCCAGGCGCTGGACTTAGCGGTGGGTGCAGGCCCCATTTGGTGCTCCTCAATATTTTAAAAAACAATTTCTAGCGGGGCCTTGTGGGGCCTGGCTGATGCGTGATGGGGCTGGGCCCCTGGGGCCCCACCGTAGCTGTGGGCCGGGGCGGAGTACAGTGTGGGGCAAGAACAACCAATATGGCGCTGGCATTTCTGTGCCTGCTCCCTGCCAAGCTGGGAGGGAAATTACAGCTGAGAACCAAGTAACGCAGCAGAGAAGCCAACAGAGTCCCCTCCACAGCCCCATCCCAGCCCAGGTTAAGGAGAGGCTCAGACCCAAGCAGGAAGCCCCACCTTTAGACTGCCCCACCTTCTCCCCACCAAGCATCCCTTGGCCCACCTCAGAGGAAGGGTCGCGGAAGGTGGCCGAGATCAGCCATCGGGACCAGGGCAGACTCCCCGACCCCGTCTTTCCTCAGTAACGACCACCTTGCTCCACACGGCAATAAGAAGTCAGGGAAGAACAAAAAGATCCTCACCCAGAGAGGCCACGTTCCCAAAGTTCTCCAGCATGACTTCCTTGTAGAGAGCTCTCTGGGCTTGGCTCAGCAGGCTCCACTGCCCCCGGGTGAAATACACGGCCACCTCTTCAAAGGACACCCCACCCTGCAAGAAGGAGGAGGAAGCGTTTATTTACATGGAAAGCTGGTCCATGGGGGGGAAGCAAAAAAATGAGAGAGTTCATACGTCGTGGGAGACCAGAAAAAAGAAGAAGAGAGAAGAGCCCCACAGAGATGTCAACATGTTCATGATCTGAATCCTCCGTATGCATGTTAATCTAGGTATTCTTCCATTGTTTCATCAGAGCCATAGCAAGTGGAGTGATGTGGGAAAAAAATGAATTTGTAGATAATATGTTTTTTTCAGATGCAATTGTTAAAGATTTATTATTTATTTATTTATTCAAATTTATAGCCCGCCCTCCCCGCAAGTGGGCTCAGGGCGGCTCACAATGGGCAACATATGCCAATAGTTAAAACAATAAAAGAAGACAAAAACAAAATTTACAACATTTACAACAACATAAAAGTGCTCTGGATAATGCAAAAATCTTCATTCACAAGATGGTATCCTGGGGACGGTAGCCCAATTCCATGGCCTCCTGGGAATGTTCGTCTCAGTTTCCACATGGTATTATAGTAACTTGGTCACAGGGACATCACACGCCGCGATGCTACCCAGTCCAACTAGTGGTGGTGTGGTAACCATGGTGTGGTAATGGTGGTGCAGTAATGGTGGTAAAGGAGTGGTGGTACAGTAGTGGCGGCTCCTACTGAAAAGCCTGGTGGAAGAGCTCCGTCTTACAGGCCCTGCAGAGCTGCACTGGATCCTGCAGGGCCTGGATCTCCTCCGGGAGCTCATTCCACCAGGTAGGAGCCGCCACCAAAAAAGCCCTGGCCCTGGTTACGGCAAACCTGGCATCTCTGGGGTCTGGCATCACCAGGAGGTGTTGTGTCCCCGACCGTAGTGCCCTTGGGGGAACATATGGGGAAAGGTGGTCCCTTAGGTATGTCGGACCCTGGCCATGTAGACCTATAAAGGTAAGAACCAGCACTTTGAAGCGAATCCGGTACGCCATTGGCAGCCAGTGCAGCGCTTTCAGCACAGGCCGGATGTGTTCCCGCCTAGTGAGGCTCATCAACAGCCTGGCTGCAGCATTCTGCACTAGCTGCAGCTTCCGGATTTGCGACAAAGGCAGCCCCATGTAGAGAGTGTTACAGTAGTCTAACCTCGAGGTGACCGTCGCGTGGATCACTGTGGCCAGGTCATCGCGGTCAAGGAAGGGGATCAACTGCCGAGCCAGCCGAAGATGGTAAAAGGCCGACTTGGCAGTGGTTGCCACCTGGGCCTCCACAGTTAAGCATCCAGGAGCACTCCCAAACTCCTAACCTCCGGCGCTGGCACCAAAGGTGCCCCATTGAAGGTCGGGAGAGGGAGCCCCAACCCCAGACCGCCCCGACTCAGGCCCAGGACCTCCGTCTTCGCCGGGTTTAGTTTTAGCTGACTCAGTCTGAGCCAAAAAGCCACAGCTCGCAAGATATTGTTATTGTTACTGTTAAAATTAATAAAAATTATTTTTAAAAAACAAAATGTGTCATAGTTCCTGGGAGGGGCCAGGGATGAGGGAAGGGGAACATCCATTTTCTGTTTCTTTTCAATTGGAAGCCAGATATTGGGCCAATATTAAAAACCTAGTATAAACTTATACAAAAATGCATGTATTTATTAGAAAAACAGTTAAAAACAAATCGGGGCCCAACGGTCAAGTTTGTTTTCCCCCTCCCTGTGTCTTACTTCTTTTCAATTGCAGCCTGAGCAGAATGAGAGACGGCCAAGACTGAGAGAGCTCTGTGAATTACCGTATTTTTTGGACCATAAGACTCACTTTTTCTTCCAAAAAAAGTGGGAGGAAAAATGAGTGCGTCTTATGGACCGAAGGTTCAGAATATTTTTTCCCCTGTTTTTCTCCTTTAAAAACTAGGTGCGTCTTAAGGTCAGGTGCGTCTTATGGTCCGAAAAATACGGGTAGTTATTACCACCAGGGATCTTTTTGTAGAAAAGGCCCAGCAGGAACTCATTAGCATAATAGGCCACACCCAACAACAGGAACTCATTAGCATATTAGGCCACACCCCCGACAGCACAGGTCATTAGCATATTAGGCCGCACCCCCATGTTACCAGAAGTGTGCTCATCCAGCCACACCCACCTTTTGCTTGTTATTCTGTTTACCTTGTTTGTTGTCAAAACCCAGGGCCTTTTTTTGTAGCAGGAACTCCTTTGCATGTTAGGCCACACACCCCTAATGTAGCCAATCCTAATGAGTTTCTGCTGTTGGGTGTGGCCTATTATGCTAATGCATTCCTGCTGGGCGTGGCCAACTCAGGAGCCAGCCGGAACTCCGTTCTTGTGCGTTCCTGCCCCAAAATAGCCCTGATTACCACAAACGTTTAAAGTTTCTCCCTCTTCCAAAACTCTAGGACTCGAGGGCATCCAATGAAGCGGAGGGAGACTAGGTTCAGGGCAGACAAAAGGAAACAGTGCTTTACACAGAGGGCGATTAAAATGTGGTGACTGAGGGGAACCTCCACATTTGGAGGCACTCATCCTCTGAATCCCGGAGCCAGGAGGCCACATCAGAGGAAGGCCCCAGCCACTGTGCCCTGTTGTAGGTCCTCCAGAAGAACTGGTAGGCCACTGTGTGAGACAGGACGCTGGACTAGATGGACAATGCGTCTAATAATTAAACAGGGCTTGTCTTATATTATAAAGTTTGCCAAGAGACTGAGAGTGTTTTAATATAAAGAGATAAAGAACGCACTTTGAAACCACAAGGGTGGACTTGCCTCAGGCGCACAACACCGAGGGACACAGACAAATGTGTAAAAGAGGCCCCTACTATCTCAAAGTGTTAGGAAAAGCCTGCGTTTCTATAAATGCAAACTGAACCCACCAAGCAGGGGTGGCTGGTCAGTTAGGACAAACGGGGGCCTTGCCCCACCGAGCTCAGTCCTTTCCCGCTTGCCCCCTTTACACTTAAGGAGACGCCTTGCTGAACTCACTCACTGTCCAGGCCTCGCAGGCTGCCTGCTCCTTCCTTAGCCAGTCTCAGCCTTCTTGCCTGCTTGTCTTTCTGGACCTCGGCCAAGTTTCCCTCTACACTCAGGGTAGGGGGGCTTCCACCTCCTCCCCTCTTCTTAAAAGCAGAGGATCTCTTCTAATCCCAAACCCACGGTTGCCCCATGCAGAACCAGGGTGAGGCGTATTCAAATAAGGAAAGATCGACCGGCTCGGGCAACAGATTCTTAGGGGATTTATTGACCAGAGATTCACAAGGGTAGCAGGACCCACTGCCCAGTTCATCGCCGTAGCCATGGAAATGAAGTGAAGGCCACATCAGTGGGGGTGGGTGTGTCACATCCTGGGGCACCTCAGCGCCTCGGAGGAGAGGGGGTGGGTCAGGGGTACTGCCATAAACCTTCCGGCGGCAAAGGGGGCAGAAGGAGGCACCCTCGGGGGTGGAAAGGGCACTGCAGGAGCAGACAGGAGGAAGCACCTCCAGGGCTAGTTCCTGAGGGAGAAAAGGCCCACGGGAGGGCAAAGGTCCCCATGGGAGAAAAAGATCTACTCGAGAGTAGGCACGGAGCAGTGTGAATTGGCCAGGCCGAGGAGGATAAAACGGGCCCAGCTCAGAGTGGTGGCAGGCCACAGGACCCGGGGGGAGGGGGGGACGAAGCAAGTGGCTGGGACTGGCCAGGAACAGGGAAGGAGAGCGGCCAGCCTGGCCTCGAGCTCTCTCCCGTTGGTAGGGACCCAGGACTCCCCGGGGCTGGGAAGGCGTGGCCTTCTTGGCCCAGAAGCCCCGGCTACCACTGGCCCAGCCCTGGAGTGAACAGGTTGCCAACCCCCCATGGGAGGTGGGGGATCCCTGGTCCCCAGCTGCTGCCCCCTGCTGCTGATCAGCTGGCTGGTGGAGGACTTACTGGTGGCGGCGAGGAGCCTAGCCCAGCGTGGCAGTGATGTTGCTGGGGATGCAGTGACGTCCCTTCTGGTGTTCCTTGGAAGTGATGTCATTGCACCAGTGGGGCCAGGACACTAGAAGCCCTCCCACTGTTGCCCTCCCCCCAGGCACCAAGGATACAGAGCATCCCTTGCCTCAGACCGAGAGTTCCTATCTATACCTTGTAGCTAATAGCCACTGATGGACCTCTGCTCCATATGTTTATCCAGTTCCCTCTTGAAGCTGTCCATGCTTGTGGCCGCCACCACCTCCTGTGGCAGTGAATCCCATGTGTTAATCACTCTTTGGATGAGAAAGTACTTCCTTTTATCTGTTCTAACCCAACCGCTCAGCAATTTCATGGAGTGCCCACGAGTTGGTCCTGTCAGTGTGCAGGATAAGAGCTACATCTAGGTCCGTTAGCACCTTACAGGACAACAAGATCTTCAGGGCATAAGCTTATGAAGGGGACTCTGCATCTCAAAAGCTGATACCCTGAACATCGGGTAGGTCTCGAAGGGGCTACTGGACTCAAATCTAGCTGGGTCAGGAGAAGTTAACAAACAGGTGCCTTTCGTCAATACAACACAAAGCAGCAAATAATACTAGCTGTGAGGCAATTATTGATGGATTTGCCTCTTCAAAAGCACAAAAAGAGCGATTGTAAAAAACCGGTTGCACTGATGTATTCTGATGTACCACTGACTGTGAAGATCTCCAAGAGGATCTCCACAAACTGGGCGAGTGAGCGACAAGGTGGCAAATGAAGTTCAACGTTGGGAAGTGTACAATGATGCACACTGGGACAAAAAGAAATCCCAACTTCAAGGATAGGCTAATGGGGTCTGAATTTGCTGAGGCTGAGAGGGAAAAAGATCTTGAGGTCATAGTGGATAGCTCAAGGAAAGTGCCCACCCAGTGTGCTGCAGCGGTGAAAGAGGCAAACTCGATGTTAGGGATTATTAGGAAAGGGGCTGAGAATAAAACGACCAATATTATAATGCCCCTGTATAGATTCATGGTGCAGACTCGTTTGGAACACTGTGTACCGTTTTGGTCACTGTGCCTCCAAAAGGACATGGCAGAGCTGGGGGGAAAAGTACAGAGGGAGGGCAGCAGAGATGACTGGGGGTTGGAGCTCCTTCCCTGTGAGGAAAGGCTTGAAGAGTCTGGGACATTTCAGTTCAGAAAAGATGACTAAGGGAGGGACATGACAGAGGTTTATAAAATTAGGCACAGGGTGGAGAGAGTTGACCAAGAGAACCTTTTCTCCCTCTCGCAAAACATTAGAACTGGAGGGTATCCAATGAGACTGATGGGCAGGAGGTTCAGGAGAGACAAAAGGAAATACTTCCTTGAGGGTATCCAAGGAGGCTGAGGGGCAGGAGGTTCAGGAGAGACAAAAGGAAATACTTCCTTGAGGGTATCCAAGGAGGCTGAGGGGCAGGAGGTTCAGGAGAGACAAAAGGAAATACTTCCTTGAGGGTATCCAAGGAGGCTGAGGGGCAGGAGGTTCAGGAGAGACAAAAGGAAATACTTCCTTTTTAAATAGGCCCTGCTTGGGCTTCTCTGCACATACTATGCTTGAGCGGGGTGTGTGTATGACCATTTTCCTGCCTCCCCCCGTGGGCAGCCTGAGCATCTCCCAGCACTAGAGCCAAGGGCAAGGAGCCCGATCCTCTGCGCCGTGCAACAGAGAAGGAAGCATCCAGGCCACCCTTCCCACACCTCCCCAGGGGAGGCCCCCTTCCCCTGTTACCTGAGCTGGCTGCATGGTGGCTCTTTTCCCTTCACCACACGGAGCCGGAGATGGCCCCAGAAGGCGTCAAGGGTGTCTCTCTGCTGGAGCCTGGGAGAGAGAGAAAGACAGACAGAGGGAGGGTGGGAAACACACACATTTTACGTGTCAATTCCCTCAGCGAACATCTTTCTGGATTAGCTTCTGGGCACAAGTCAAGATACTCTGGTCTAGGAAGGCTCAGGAGTGTTTGGCCCAGAACTGGACTTTCAAAAGGCTTTTGACAAGGTCCTTTCCCCTCAAAATGATTCAGAATCAGGGGTGGGTAGTGTGGTGGCCAAGCTTGAGAACACAAAATTATTCAGGACGGTGAAATCAAAGTTGACTGTGAAGAGCTCCGAGAGGACCTCCACCAACTGGGTGAGTGGGCAACAATGTGTGGCAAATGAAGTTCCGTCTTAGTGAGCGTAAGGAGGTGAAATGCCAACTTTCCACAAGTTCCTCACTGGTTGCTAAGTTACAGTGAGGCCTGGCTGATAAGGCACCTGGGAAGAAGCATCTACATTCCGTTCTTATCTCAGCAAGCTGTGTTTTGGTGCTTTCCTTAGCACTGGGAAGTCAAGAGGGGGGCTTGAAGACTCCCAGCCAGATCCAACCCGCTGGGCACAAATGCATGATACTGCGCCCCAGCTTTGAGCCAATGATTTCATGCCATCTTGACCGTTCGCTCTCATGATGATTTCACTCATACCAGATAACCAATAGCTTTGTATAGGTATGGAAACATGCTTCATATGTCAGTAGAGGTCTCTGGCCACCCGGAAGGGGACAAAGAGCACCTTGGTTAACAAGCCTTTGGCTGAGCTCTGCTCTCCAAGATTATTGCAATAAACTTTGTTTATCCTCTTCACCCAGACTCCAGCCGGGTGTCTTTTCTTGGGCCAAGGCATTCGGCCACAGATTTGTGCAAAAAAACCCAACTTCAAGTCTGAGCTAATGGGGTCAGAACTTGCTGAGACTGGGGGGGGGGAGGTCCTGGGGCCATAGCAGACAGCAAACTCTGTGCTGGGAATTATTAGGAAACAGCTTGAAAATAAAATGGCTGCTATTCTAATGCTCCTGTAGAGATCTAGGGTGCAGCCTCATTAGGAATAGTAGGTGCACTCCTGATCATCGTATCTCCAAAACAAAAAGCAAAACCCCACATCGGAGTGCTGGAAAAAGTACAGAAGAGATGCAAGATGATTATCCTTCCCCATGAGGAAATTCTGGGCCTTTTCAGTTTTTAAGAGAGAAGTGAGGGGGTGGACATGACAGAGGATTATAAAATTATGCACAGGGTGGAGAGATATGACAAAGAGGACTTTTCCCGCCCTCTCCCAAAATACAGGAACTGGAGGGAATCCAACAACCCTGATGGGAAGCAGATTCAGGGCGGACCAAAGGAAACCCATTGTTACAGAGCGAGTGATTAAAATGCAGCATTCGCTGCCCGAGGCTGTAGGGATGGCCACAGGCAGAGGCAGGATTTAAATGGGGATTAGACAGAGTCATGGAGGAGAGGTCCATCAGTCGCTTCGGCGCCTCCCCTGCTCCTGCCGCATCCATCCTCTGTCCAAGAAATCTCACCCTCAGCCCCACCACCACCACCTCTTTGCCCCCCCCCCGAACCTCACCCACAGCCCTTCACCTCTGGCTCCACTCCCATCGCCTCTGCTTCCTACAGGTGCCCCTGGAACCTGCAGCCACCTGAGCCCCGTCCAAGGTGCTGAGTTCGGGTCTTCCTCTCAAGCCGGCTGCAGGGACCTCGCGGCTCTGCACAAAGCAGCCCAAGGTGTCTCCCTTATACATGGGCAGTGAGGAAGGGCTCTCCTGCCAACCTAGCAGTTAGAAAGCAAGAAATTGCAAGTAAATAAATAGGTACCACTTCGGTGGGAAGGTAACAGCGTTCCGTGCGCCCTGGTGTTTAGTCATGCCGGCCACATGACCACGGAAACGTCTTCGGACAGCGCTGGCTCTTCGGCTTGGAAACGGAGATGAGCACCGCAACCCTAGAGTCGGATTCGACTGGCTTTCGAGCAAGGGAAACGTTACCTTTTACCCCCCAAAAAAAGCCCCCATGAGCTCACCAGCTAGATTTGAGTCCAGCGGCATCTGAGACACCAGCACGTTGTTGGGTAGGGGGAGCATGAGCTCTCAGGGTCTAACCTCCGCAACCCTCTTGGAGCTCCCCACCGATTCCCTCCCAGCCATTCAGGAAAAAGCCCGGGGAATGGGGCTTGGAGGGGGACAGGAAATGGCTCCCCATATGCCTCTCTAGGATCGCAGCTCTCTCACTATAACCCTTGGAGAGCATCTCTGTTCGAGAAACCCAGGACACAAAATGAAAACACAAACTTGCGCGGAAGCTCTAAAGTGGGTTTATGAGAGGCACCGGAACCAGAAAGAAATAACGAATCTGCATTTTGAAGAATTCTGGGGAAAAGGGACTATGCATAGGATGGAGAGAGTTGAGCAAAAGAACCTTTTGTCCATCTCCCAAAAGACTAGAACTTGAGGGCATCCAAGGAAGCTGATGGGCAGTAGGTTCGGGACAGACCAAAGGAAATACTACTTTACACAGAGGGGATGAAAATGTGGAATTTGCTGCCAGAGGGTGTAGTGATGGCCACAGGAACACACATCTTGAAAAGGGAATTAGATAGATCCCTGCAGGAAATGTCTCTGAGGGGAACCTTCACATTCAGAGGGACTAATCCTCTGAATCCCAGAGCTGGGAGTCAACATCAGGGGAAGGCCTGGACCTCTATGTCCTGACAGCACTATGGCCTCTGAGAGCCAATTTGGTGTAGTGGTTAGGACCACAGACTCTAATCTGGAGGAACCGGGTTTGGTTCCCCATTCCTCCAGATGCAGCTGCTGGTGTGACATTGGGTCAGTTACAAGTTCTTTCAGAGGTGTTCTCTCACAAGCAGTCCTCGAAGGAGCTCTCTCAGCCCCATCTACCTCACAGGGTGTCAGTTGTGGGGAGGGGAAGGGAGATTGTAAGCCGCTTTGAAACTCCTTCAGGTAGTGAAGGGCAGGGTATAAATCCAATCTCTTCTTCTCTGTCAGGCAGTGGGAAAAGATCCCAGGAATATATCCTGGGAAAACTGCTGGGTTGGGGGGGCTCATTCCCCCCCCTTGGAAGAGTTCAGGACTCATTGGAGGTTTGGGGCAATGTTCCCTCTAAGCTGAGTTAGTGTGAGCTAGAGCAAGCTAATTTATGCAGTAGCCAAATCGCTCACTCACAACCAGTGTTCCCTCTAAGCTTAGTCTGAGCTAGCTCAGAAGAAGAAGAGAATGGATTTATACCTCGCTCTTCACTACCCAAAGGTGTCTCAGAGCGGCTTACAAACTCCTTTCCCTCCCCCTCCCCACAACAGACACCCTGTGAGGTAGGTGGGGCTGAGAGAGCTCTTTCGAGAACTGCTCTTTTTCAAGAACAGCTCTTATCAGAACTATGGCTTGCCCAAGGTCATCCAGCCAGGTGCAAGTGGTGCATGTGATAGAGTAAAGAAATATTGGTCTTGGATACATGAAATTTTACAAAAAATGTTAAAATGCACTATATATTTTAAACCTGAACTGAACTGAACTGACTATAAGACCAGAAAATTGTCAAAAAACAAGACTATTATCTTATAATACATGTAGTGATTACAGCGAGAATATTATACGCCAAATACTGGAGAAAACATGAACTACATTCAAAAGGAATTATAAACAAAATTCTTGAAATTGCAGGGATGGACAAATTAACTTTGTTTTTGAGAGGTCAGGATGAAGGAAACTTTGAAAATACATGGTCAATATTTTACAAATGGTAGGAAGATTATAATAAATAAACAATGTGGACATTTAAACATACTAAAAGAATATAAGAAATACATTGTTAAACATAATGCAAAATATTACAAAAATATGGTAATAAAAATGGATAATTTGTAAACAGACAGTGTATAAGGTAATATAACAGATACAACAAAGATGGAAATGGGAATCCCACCTAGTATGTACTTGTTTGTTTGTATGTGTTTATTAAAAATAAAAATTATATTTAAAAAGACTATTTTATCGAAACTAACATATAACTTTTTCTTAAAAGAAAGAGCTTGATTAATATAAACAGGTGCAAATTAATCCTACAAGTGCAGGAATAATGTATGCGATAACAGATCTAGTAACATTTCTCAACCTTAGCTAAATACGTAAGCATGACAGATGAAAGCAAATCAGGTTTTCAGCTGATTGGCAGAATGTTGTGTAAAATGGGAAGCCAGGCACACAAGATATATTCACCCAAGGTAAGATCTTCTCTGACTGAAGGCCACCAGCCTGGTGAGACCCTTATATCACAATTTTGATAGAGCAGGGGACAGCAAGAGAAAGAAGTCATCCTTCTTTAAGAACATAAGAGAAGCCATGTTGAATCAGACCAATGGCCCATCTAGTCAAACACTCTGGATGCATCTAAACCTTAGGCTGAAGAAAAGAATTTGCTGTGAAAACCCAGAACCAGAATTTGCAATATGCGAGTTTGCAAAAATTCTTTCTTGCCAGCTCTGTCTTGGGAAATTCCTGGAGATCTGGGGGCAGTGCTTGGAGAAGACAGTTTTAGAAAGGGGATGAAGCTCTCTGGGGATGGGATACCTTAGGGCAAAGGTGTTGAACTCATTTCTTACAAGGGCTGGATCTGACTTACATGTCACTTAGTCAGGTCAGGCCACGTGTGCCATAAAACGTAACATGAGGTACTAGAAATACAAACTTTATACAGGTGATTTCAGATGCCGGATGGCAAAAGCAGGCTTGATTGGATTAGGTGTGATATGCAAGGGGGTAGGAGGCTTGGAGATATCAGCATGGGTAATGAGGCAGGAAACCTTGGTATCAGTTTGGTCCAGAAGAATGCAAAGAATGGACTTAAGTCTGCAGGAGCAGTGACTCCTGAAAGCTCTTACCCTACCATAAGTTGTGTTAGTTTTTAAGGTGCTACTGGACTCTTACTCTTTTCTATTGCTATTAGAAACCACAACATTCAAAAACCAGTAGGGGAACATTTTAACCTTCCAGGATATTCAGTTGCTGACCTAAGAGTAGCAGTTTTCTTACAAAGGAATTTCAAAGGGAGATTAGAGAGACTGCTGAATTGCAACTGATAATGAAGCTCAAGACAATGCATCCTCCTGGACTGGACTGAGACCTAAGTTTCTTCTCTCATTACCAATGCCTGCTGTTATCATTCAGCATCTGAAATCACTCTCCCAACAGATAAGGACAGATGGACTCACATTCTAGCTGTATCTGAAGAAGTGAGCAGTGATTCATGAAAGCTCATCTCCTACCACAAATTTTATTTGTTGTTAAGGTTCTACTGGACTTTTGCTCCTTTCCACTAATAAGGATTGCAAAATGTGCTGTTTTCTTTTTTCACATGTCAGAACTGGATAGGGGTATCTCTCCAAGAGAAATAATGTGGTGATTTCAGACTGGGCAAAATTCACTCAATGCTAGTGATAATAATGAACAGTTAAAAAGCAGGAGGGGGTGTTAATGTGAAGAAAGGCAGCCAGTGAGGTGGGAGGGATGGAGGCGTGTTGAACTGAAATATCTGGAACCATAAATGTATTTTTAAAATATGTAGCCATCTACTTCCAGTCATTAAACAATGGAATCCAAACCAAGTGTAGTAATTCCTATTCAAGGTCTTTTTGGGGGGAAAAACAAACTTCCAGATAGACACAGAGAAATCTAATCTTTTTAAAAAAACCTATTTTCAGAATAAGCCAAAATAATTTCCTTTTAATTCCCCCTATCCCAGATGCATCTCTTTCCTGCCCCCTTCCTTTTTGAACGTGTGTGTGTGTGTGTGTGTGTGTGTGTGTGTGTGTGTGAGAGAGAGAGAGAGAGAGAGAGAGAGAGAGAGAGAGAGAGAGAGAGAGAGAGAAGGTCTAAAGTAAAAAGCAGAGCAGGGTAATCTTAATGTAATTTTTGTCAGAAGAATCCCCCTTGCTCTCTCTCTTTCTTTGAAGAAGTGCGTATTCACACAAAAGCTTCTACCTGGAATAAAACGTTGTTGGTCTTAAAGGTGCCACAAGACTCTGTCTCTCTCTCACGCGTGCACTCTCCCTTGCGCTTTCCCTCCCCCTCAAAGGAGGGGGAGGAGACCTCAACCAATGGAGCGAGGGAGGCTTAAGTTTGTCTCCCAGCGTGATTGAGAGAGACAGGCGAAAGCAAGCTGCGAGGCAAAGGCGGCAACAACATCCCCAGGGATGGAAGCAGGAGTCAGTTGACTGAGCGCCAGATGTGAACCCTGCAGGGGTTGGTGCCAGCCCACGGGCCATATGTTTGACACCCCAGCCTTAGAGTTTCCCATCTGGTCTGGAGATCAGGTGTATTTCTAAAAGAACTCCAGGCCCCACTTGGAGGTTGGAAACCCGATATGACTCATCTGTGGGGTGCAAAGGAGTATCACAGAAACCACAGGTCTTTCTTGGGGTTTCAACCTTCCCCTCTAGCACTGAACAGGAGGGGGGGTCAAGGGGCTGCAGGAAGCTTTCTGCCGCTCAGAGGGATGTCAGTAGGAATCCTTGCTGGTTGTTGCTTTAGATGCTAAGGACTCTGGTCCGTTCAATGGGCAATCCGGGCCTCGCAAAGTGGCACATGTTCCCCTCCCCCCCATGGAATGTCCATGAGAAGGGAACCAATGAGGCTGGCAGTGTAGCTAGGCGGTGGATTACAGGTTCCCAAACTCTGCCTGTTAATTTCGGAAGCCTTAAAGCAGGGCAGTGTTCCCTCTAAGCTGAGTTAGTGTGAGCCAGCTCACAGTTTTTTAGCCTTTGGCTCACACATTTTTGTCTTAGCTCAGGAAGGCTGGCTCCAGAGCAGACTAATTTATGCAGCAGCCAAATCCCTCGCTCACAACTTTAATGCCAGTAGCTCATACAGTAGAATTTTTGCTCACAAGACTCCACAGCTTAGAGGGAACATTGAAGCAGGGGTGTCAAACTTATTTGTTATGAGGGCCGGATATGACATAAATGGGACCTTGTCAGGTTGAGCCATGTGTGTCATAAATATAATGCAAGGTAGCTGAAATATAAACTTTATAAAGGACACCATGTTAACCATGTTTCCAGTAGGCATATACAGTCAAAGTTCCTAATGAAATTAATAAAATCAACGTCCTGTTTTTTGTTGTTCCAACCAGATACATTCCATGATACTAAATGGACTGGTCTGACTTGATTATTTGGAACTAGTCAGTCAATTTCTTCTATCAAATCAAGTCTCTTATGGGTGTCGTTGATAATACATCCATTTGTCCTTGGAGGATGAGATATAGTAGATGATATAGTAGATGGTATTTCCATAGGTTCTGAAGTTAAATTTATCAAGTCAGCCTGAGTGGAAGAAGATGCAGGAAGATGGTCCACTCTTCCAGTACAGGAGCTGAGGGAAGTAGCTTGGGCAGGCAGATCAATTCCCAGTGATGAGCTTTTCCCCTGGAGTAAGTTAGAAGTGGGTAGAGCAATAAGCTTTTTGTGTGCTTGGAGGCGTTGTAGGGTACATTCTAATCTCTCAATGACTCCCCGTTGTTCCAGAGTAGGTAGATTTTCAAATGAGTGAAGAAAGGAGTCTTCTAGTGGACTACCCATGTTGTCATTGGTAGGTTCCAGCTGTGAAGTTCTATCCTGTGAGCAGACTGTAGGTGTTGGAATATCTTCCTGTTGTCTGAGGGAGTTGGACTTAATTACTTCCCTTCAGCAGAGAGCGGATATCACCGTGTTTATAAAATAGCGGGCTGGAAGGATTCTTTTCCCCCCCAAAGTTCTTATTTGTGCTTCAGTAAAGCCACAGGAGTTCTTGAGGTTTTAAAAGTAAGCAGCACTTTATTGGTTTGAATGCCACAGTCAAGATTTTCAGTATTGGTTAGATCAATTTTATGAAAGTCAGTGTGAAGAAGTGCACCTAGGTGAGATTTCACATGGTGGTTATGTCCCCAGCTTGAGACTCTGCCTCTGTAACAGCATATTAATAGGCAGATTTCATTTGGTTGGAGAACCAAGAGTTGGGAGTTGACTCCAAATCTCCCTTTGAAGTTGTTGTTCAGCCGAGGATTCTTCTCATTTATGTAGATTATAAAGGACACAGTCAAACACAATTAAATAATTTTTTAAAATTTAAAATACAACATGCTTCAAACATCAGCACTCTTGCAATATTTTGTTTATTTAACAGCCTCTGATAACTGACACCTCTTGCTCTGAATCATTGCACCAAAATCTGGAGACAATGTCTGTGCTGTAGCAATCTTGAGTATGCTATTCAGTTGTGTATCTGGAAGTTGAAAACCTACTTTTAATTTATTGACATTCATTACAGAAATCTCACGGTCAATGCTCTGCACCTAAGACCCAGGGGAAAACATGAAATGGCTGCGCTTTTGTACATAAACTGCTTCATCTACTGGTTAAGAACATGTGAAGGGCTGTGTTTGTCTTCAAAACTATAATATTCCCCAGAGAAATAACTACAATTCTTGTGAGTCAGTGCAATAGAGAGGCAGCAATGTATAGTGGTCAGTGTCAGCCTACTATCTAGGAACTCTTAAGTTCAAGAATCATGAGGGCATGAATACATTGATAATGGAGAGGCAAGTCCAGTTGCACCCAGGAGAGCCACAGCATAACCAGCCCAACAACAAAACACGCACACACAGGATGATGAACCCAACAAATGTTATTTCTCATCTAAATAGTTCACATTCCTTTCCTACTAAGAAAGACTGGATCACGAAGGCATGAATACAGTGGAAAAAAGGAAACCCCGTTGCATCCAGGAGAGCCCTGGCATAACCAGCCCAACAAAACACACATATTCTCTCTGTAGAATGGTCTTAAAGGTGCTTCATATTTCTCCCATGTGATTGAGGCAGCAGAGCAAAGGGGAGGAAGGGGAGGAGCCTCAGCCAATGGAAGGGAAGCAAGACTTGCCTTTGTCTTCTGTGCAATTGAGGCAGCCTGGCCAGAAAGCAAGCTCTGGCTCATTCCCTCCCTCACCCTGGAAGGAAGAGTGGGATGAGCCTCAACCAATGCAGAGAATAGAGGCTTGCCTATCGATGTCTCCTGTGCAATAGAGAGAGTCTGGCAAAGCAAGCTGTGACACAGAAGGAAGCAGGAAAGAGGGAGAGGGAAGCAGAAGAGAGCCAGTTGCTTGCAGGCCAGATATGACCCCTGTGGGGGCTGGATCCAGCCTGTGAGCCGCATGTTTGACCACCCTGCCTTAAAAAATATAAGTACCTAATGTTTTTCCACAATCCAGGCATTTGTATAGTTTCACTCCTGAGTACATTCTTTTTCTACTCTATAGTTTTTTTCTACTCTACATGGTTTTTCCCATGTGAATTCTTTGATGGGAAGTAAGGCTTCCACTCTTACTGAAGCTTTTCCCACACTCCAGGCATTTATATAGTTTCTCCCCTGTGTGAATCCTTTGATGGGAAATAAGTTTTCCACTCTCCGTGAAACTTTTCCCACACTCCATGCATTTATATGGTTTCTCCCCAGTGTGAATCTTTTGATGGGAAGTAAGTTTTCCACTCTCTGTGAATCTTTTCCCACAATCCAGGCATTTATATGGTTTCTCTCCTCTGTGAATTCTTTGGTGGACAAAAAGGTTCGAACCCTGACTGAAGCTTTTCCCACACTCCAGGCATTTATATAGTTTCTCCCCTGTGTGAATCCTTTGATGGGAAATAAGTTTTCCACTCTCCGTGAAACTTTTCCCACACTCCATGCATTTATATGGTTTCTCCCCAGTGTGAATCTTTTGATGGGAAGTAAGTTTTCCACTCTCTGTGAATCTTTTCCCACAATCCAGGCATTTATATGGTTTCTCTCCTCTGTGAATTCTTTGGTGGACAAAAAGGTTCGAACCCTGACTGAAGCTTTTCCCACACTCCAGGCATTTATATGGTTTCTCCCCTGTGTGAATTCTTTGATGAGAAGTAAGTTTTCCCCTCTGACTGAAGGTTTTTCCACACTCCAGGCATTTATATGGACTCTCCCCCGTGTGAATCCTTTGATGGGAAGTAAGATGTGACTTATGACGGAAGCTTTTCCCACACTCCAGGCATTTATATGATTTCTCACCTGTGTGAATTCTTTCATGGGAAGCAAGGTTGCCTCTCTGACTGAAGCTTTTTCCACACTCCAGGCATTTATATGGTTTCTCTCCTGTGTGAATTATCTGATGAGAAGCAAAGCTTCCACTTGCCCTGAAGCTTTTCCCACACTCCAGGCATTTATATGGCCTTTCCCCTGTGTGAATTCTTTGATGGGAATTAAGATGTCCACTCCGACGGAAGCTTTTTCCACACTCCAGACATTTATATGGTTTTCCCCCTGTGTGAATTCTTTGATGAGTAGTAAGGCTTCCATGTGCAGTGAAACTTCTCCCACACTCTAGACATTTATAAGGTTTCTCCCCTCTGTGCATTCTTTCATGGGCATGAAAATTTCCACCTTGTGTGAAGCTTTTCCCACACTCTAGGCATTTATATGGTTTCTCCCCTGTGTGAATTCTTTCATGGGAAGTAAGGCTTTTACTCAGCCTGAAGCATTTCCCACATTGCAGGCATCTATATGGCTTCTCCCCCGTGTGAATTCTTTGATGGCTAATAAGGCTATCCCTCCGACTGAAACTTTTTCCACATTCCAAGCATTTATATGGCTTCTCCCCTGTGTGAATTCTTTGATGGGAAGCAAGACTTCCACTCTGATTGAAGCTTTTCCCGCACTCCAGGCATTGATATGGTTTCTCCCCTGTGTGAATCCTTTTATGAGAAGCAAGGCTTCCGCTCTGACTGAAGCTTTTCCCACACTCCAGGCATTTATATGGTTTCTCCCCTCTGTGAATTTTTTGATGGGAAGTAAGGTCCCCACTCCCACTGAAGCTTTTCCCACACTCTAAGCACTTATATGGTTTCTCCCCTGTATGAACTTTCTGATGAGAAGAAAGGTTTCCACCATTGCTGAAGCTTTTCCCACATTCCTTGCATTTATATGGTTTCTCCCCTGTGTGAATTCTTCGATGGCAAGTAAGGTTTCCAGTCTGACTGAAGCTTTTCCCACACTCCAGGCATTTATATGGTTTCTCCTCTGTATGAATTCTTTGATGGTAAGTAAGGCTTTTATGGTCACATAACATTTTCCCACACTCCAGGCATTTATATGGTTTCTCCCCTGAGTGAACTTTTTGATGAGAAGCAAGGTTTCCACTCTTGCTGAAGGCTTTTCCACACTCCAGGCATTTATATGGTTTGTCTCCTGTGTGAATTCTTTTGTGGGAAGCAAGGTTTCCACTCTGACTAAAGCTTTTCCCACATTCCAGGCATTTATATGGTTTTTCCCCTGTGTGAATTCTTTCATGGCAAGAAAGATCCCCACTCCCATTGAACCTTTTTCCACATTCAAGGCATTTATACGGTTTCTCCCCTTTGTGAATTCTTTGATGGGAAGTTAGTATATATTTTTGCCTAAAGCTTTTCCCGCAATCCAGGCATTTATATATTCTCGTTTTGTCTTCAGAGGTCCATTGAATATTAACAATTTCCCCACTTGCAGTACACATATTCCCATTTTTTCCATTGCATATTTTTTGCTGTACAGAGCCACCGCCCTGTAGAAGACCAGAAGTATTTCTCCATTTATATGGATGCTTTCCCTCCTCGTTCCTCAGGGCATCACTATATTCACATTTGTCTTTCATGTCTGAATATGCATCCACTTTCTTTATCCAGAGATGCTCAGATGGTTCATCTGCTGATTCCAACACTCCCCCTGCTGAAAGAAAGAAAAAACGTGTGTGATGATGACCTTGTGTGGTGATGGGAAAAAAAACCTGGGGTAATTTTAATCTGAACTACTGATCTGGAACCTATAGTTTAATTTGGCCTTTGTCTCTATACGTTTCAGAGGTAAGTAAAATGGTGAGTTTTTACATACTGGATTTTCTTATAAGATGAGTTAGTCTTGTGGAGTTCAATGGTTTGTTTTTTGTGCCTCCATTTCATGCCACACTCTGTATGATAAACATTCCTTTTTCTGAAACTGTTGTCATTTTGGTCTCTGCACTTGAACAAAGCCTCATTCTCCGGCTCCTGCACTGTGGAGAAACTCTCTTAACAACTCGGGTTTCAAGAACTTTCCCCTACCTCCACTTTGGCAGCTGTAAAGGGGAGATTCTGATACTATTAAGGAGAGTCTGTTTCAGGCAAGCAGACTGTGAGCCTCTTAGAGGCCTAGGGTGGTAGATGTGAGAAACAAGAAAGAGGACTGGAGTGGGATGAAGGCTGGATGCAGGGGAACTCCTTGCTGAGGTCTAGCCTCTTGAGACCATTGCAAGCAGCATAAATTCCCAGTGGCAAAAAAAGAGCCTGCAGGGTCATTTCACCACAGTTTCCCCTACCAGTGCTGGAACGACCCATCCTCGGAAGGGCACCCCACCATCCCCTCTCCCAGTATGCTAAAAGGACAGTGCCCCTCCAAGGGCTTTACACCCAGCAACTGTCCTCCCCTTTTCTTAGCAAGTGAAGATGGGAAGACAGCCGGAATGGTAAAAACTAAAGGATCGAGTTTACATTCAAAAAGAGAATGAGAGATTCATTCTCAATTCACACTGAGATGCACCAAGAGGGGCGGCTGCCAGTCGTGCGCCAACACTGAAGGGAGAAGCACTCCTGCCTCCCAGTGGGGGAATCTGCTGTGGAGCCCCGCCCCCTGCCAAGACCCCTTCTGCACCTTTCATGGCATATTAAATCAGCTTCCCGGCTGACTGCTCCGGACAACTGTCAGAAGAGATAAATCCTAGGTATGGTTTAAAATACACGGGGACAGCCAGGATTTCTTCTGGAAGGGGCTGGATTCTATACTGGCGCAATGAATTTGCCAGAGACTTCAGAATCACTTAGAATGCTGTTCTCCGTGTGTGGCAAGGAAACGGCAGGAACCCGAAAGCCCACGAAAGATACCTAAGCAGCGACCTGTCAATCCCTCCTCTTCATCCGCGGTCAGAAGAAACAACGGTTCTTCCTCCGCTTCCAGCCGGGATATGAGATCAGGTTTGGCAATCGGAGGTCCTTTTGATCAGGGAAAAACACACACAAAATTATAACTTAATGTGCCTGCCCATCAATTCGGCAGAATTTGTCCCTCCAGATATACACAACAGGCACGTCACAGGGGTGGGGTGGAGTCGGGCCAGTAGCCAAGATCTTTTGGTTTGTGGGGCAAATGTTTTTCTTCTGGGGCAGCCATTTTTTCTCTTTGAAAAAACTAATTGCAGCTCTTCAAACATGAACTGTATTTTTAGGCACCTTAACACTATCTGTAGCACCCCTCTGATCCTACAAGTGTCTATTATGGGGCAGAAATGAGGGAGGATTCTCCCCCCCCCACACACACACACAACAAGCACCAGGCAAGCTGGAGCCGCCAGCTGATCACCCTTCTGGGCATCGAGTCGACTGCTTCTGATCCAGGACTGCATCCCGTTTCCACTGGCCAGTCAGACCTGGAACCCCCCAAGCCGGGCAGAAAACCAGGTCCCTCCTAAAAAGTGGATTCTGTTGCTCAGATAACACCCGGGGTGGGATCCAGTCAGCATCCGGGCGTGAGACTAGGCCAGGTGCACGAGACTAGGCCCCAGGTGGCAGGACCTTCCGCGTGCACTTAAAGGCAAGCTCCTTCAGCCGTGGGCTCGGCAGCCACCCCTCCTCCAGCAGGGCACCGAGTGCCCCTATTGGCTGTGCAGCCCACTGAGCTCCGCCTGGCTAGGCTGTCTCTTGGCAGCCACCTGCTCTGACCTCTCCCCAGCCAGCCAGCCAGCCCTCTGTCCAGGTCAGCTGGTGGGACACCCAAGCCGGCCGGAGGAGGCAGGGGCTGAGGCCAGAGTGAGAGTGACGTCCCTCGGCCTCTCTCCCTCCCTCCTTGGCTTTGTTCCTCCCTCCCACATCTATCACCACTGCCGCCACCCGACAAGTGCTGCCCTGAGCCCCACAAGGGCTCTGCCTGCCACCAGTGGCGGGAAAACTAAGGTGCTCCAGCCAAGCGACGGACTTCCCAGTAGACGCAGGTGGGTGTGCCCTGGTGCGGGCCCCACTTGGCACTCCCCAATATTAAAAAACATTATTTCTAGCGAGGCCTTGTGGGGCCTGGCTGATGCGTGCTGGGGCTGGGCCCCTGGGGGACCCCACCGTAGCTACGGGCCTGGGCGGAGTACAGTGTGGAGCAAGAAGAAGCAATATGGCGCTGGCATTTCTGTGCCAGCTGGAAGGGAAATGCCGACTGAGAACTAAGTAACGCAGCAGAGAAGCCAGCAGAGTCCCCTCCACAGCCCCATCCCAGCCCAGGTTAAGGGAAGGCTCAGACTCAAGCAGGAAGCCCCACCTTTAGACCGCCCCACCTTCTCCCCACCAAGCATCCCTTGGCCCACCTCAGAGGAAGGGTCGCGGAAGGTGGCCGAGATCAGCCATCGGGACCAGGGCAGACTTCCCAACCCCATCTTTCCTCAGTAATGACCACTTTACACCTCACGGCAATAAGAAGTCAGGAAAGAACATAAAGACCCTCACCCAGAGAGGCCACGTTCCCAAAATCCCACCAGATCAAAAGATAGAGGAGGATTATAAAATGATGAATGAATTAAAGATAGCGGCTGGATGAAATAACTCTATCGTAATAGGTGATTAACTACCCACACATTGATGGGGACAGGAAGAAGAGATTGAGTTTCTAGACACTCTCAATGACTATACTATGGAACAGATGGTCACAGAACCTACCAGGGGAGAGGGGATCCTGGATTTGGTCCTAAGTAACGCCCAAGACCTGGTGAGAGATGTAAAAGTGATTGCACCGCTTGGGAACAGTGACCATAATGTTATTGAGTTGCCCAAAAAGACTGACACCACCACTTTTAACTTTAAAAGGGGTAACTTCTCTGATATGAGGGGACATGTGAGGAAGAAACTGAAAGAAAAAGTAGAAAGGACCAAAACCATTGGGGAATCTTGGAGACTATTTAAAATGACAATCCTAGAAGCTCAGAAAAAATATATACCGCAGGTTAGGAAAGGCACAAATAGGTATAGAAAAAAAGCCTGCATGGTTAACAAACAAAATAATGGAAGCTGTAAAAGGAAAGAAGGATTCCTTTAAGCGGTGGAAAGCTAGATTGGAGACTATTTAAAATGACAATCCTAGAAGCTCAGAAAAAATATATACCGCAGGTTAGGAAAGGCACAAATAGGTATAGAAAAAAAGCCTGCATGGTTAACAAACAAAGTAATGGAAGCTGTAAAAGGTATAGAAGGATTCCTTTAAGCGGTGGAAAGCTAGTCTCATTGAGGTTGATAAGAGGGAACACAGGTTGTGGCAAATAAAATGCAAGTCTGTGATCAGGCAGGCAAAAAGGGAATATGAGGAACATATAGCAAAAAAATAAATAAAGACCAACAATAAAACCTTCTTCAAATACATTAGAAGCAGGAAACCAGCCACGGAGGCAGTGGGGCCCTTGGATGACCAAGGGGTAAGAGGAGTACTGAAGGATGATATGGAAATGGCTGAGAAGCTGAATGCATTTTTTGCCTCTGTCTTCACTGTGGAAGATGAGAAGTGCTTGCCCACTCCAGAACTGCTGATTTCGGGAAGGGTATTGAAAGACCTGAGTCAGATTGAGGTGATGAGAGAGGAGGTCCTACGACTGATAGACAACTTAAAAACTGATAACTCATCAGGCCCAGATGGCATACATCCAAGTGTTCTGAAAGAAATCGAATGTGAACTTGTGGATCTCCTTACAAAAATATGTAATCTTTCCTTAAAATCTGCCTCCATTCCTGAGGACTGGAAGGTAGTTAATGTCACTCCCATCTTTGCGGCTAGGCTATCTATAGCATCTTGCTGGAAAGATATCTCCCCCCCTAACATTCAAACTT
>NW_015176472.1:746856-791077 GCF_001447785.1 Gekko japonicus
CTGTGTGACACAGAGTGTTGGACTGGATTGGCCAGTGGCCTGATCCAACATTGGCTTCTCTTATGTTCTTATGTTCTATTGCTAGGAAGCAAAATGCACCAGAGGAGCTACATTTTTGCTCACCCACAGAACTGTACAATAAATACGCCGATACCCCAGGCTATCTTCATACAAGTAACTATTTCTTCAATTCCCCACTACTCACTTTTAATCCAAGGCACCCAAGGCGCAGAACATCTCAATATGGCACAATCCGCCCCCCCTATTTCCATTTGCAAGCACATCCACCTGCATGCAGGCATGGGACAGGATGAAGTACTTCTGGCCTATCCCCAACAGGCTTACCAAACACGTTTTAAGTGATTTACAAGTGATTTAAGTGATTTACTGTGTGCAGTTCTGGGCACCACACCTTAAAAAGGATATTATAGCTTTGGAAAAAGTGCAGAAAAGGGCAACTAGAATGATCAAAGGGTTGGAACACTTTCCCTATGAGGAAAGGTTAAAGCGCTTAGGGCTCTTTAGCTTGGAGAAACGACGGCCGAGGGGTGACATGATTGAGGTTTATAAGATTATGCATGGGATAGAGCAGGTAGAGAAAGAGGTACTTTTCTCCCTTTCTCACAATACACGAAGTCGTGGGCACTCCATGAAACTGCTGAGCGGTCGGGTTAGAACGGATAAAAGGACGTACTTCTTCACCCAAAGAGTGATTAACACATGGAATTCACTGCCACAGGAGGTGGTGGTGGCTATAAGCATGGATGGCTTCAAAAGGGAATTAGATAAGCATATGGAGCAGAGGTCCATCAGTGGCTATTAGCCACACGGTATAGATAGGGGCTCTGGGGCAAGTGATGCTCTGTCTTCTTGGTGCTGGGGTGGGGAGCAACAGCGGGAGGGCTTCTAATGTTCTGGCCCCACTGGTGGACCTCCTGATGGCACCTGGTATTTTTGGCCACTGTGTGACACACAGTGTGGGACTGAATGGGCCTTTGGCCTGATCCAAAATTGGCATCTCTTATGTTCTTATGAGTCCCCTCCACAGCCCCATCCCAGCCCAGGTTAAGGGAAGGATCAGACCCAAGCAGGAAGCCCCACCTTTAGACCGCCCCACCTTCTCCCCACCAAGCATCCCTTGGCCCACTTCAGAGGAAGGGTCGCGGAAGGTGGCCGAGATCAGCCGTCGGGACCAGGGCAGACTCCCCAACCACATCTTTCCTCTGTAATGACCACCTTACTCCTCACGGCAATAAGTAAGGAAAGAACATAAAGATCCTCACCCAGAGAGGCCACATTTCCAAAATTCTCCAGCATGACTTCCTTGTACAGAGCTCTTTGGGCTGGGCGCAGCAGGGCCCACTCCCCTGGGCTGAAATACACGGCCACCTCTTCAAACGACTCCCAGCCCTGGAAGAAGAAAGAGGAAGCATTTCTTTATATCACTGGAACGCTCATCTATGCAGGGGAAAAGCCAAAAACAGAGGTGGTCAATTAAGACTGGCGGAGCAACGCAAAGAAGGCGGGAGAAGAGACTTGTGAGCACACTCCCCTTCCCCCACATCTTTCTTGGGGGCATCTTGGGGACAGAGGGGCTTTTCCCGTGGAGGGAGGTTACCAGACCTGTGGGGAAGAGGCCAGAGATGTAAACCTGTGAAAGGACCAAAAAAGGTGTTCCTCAGGAAGTTCGTGGTCTAGTCTAGTTTCACAGTTGCTGCGTGGGCTTCTCTGAACCCCCCCCCCATCCCAGAAGGGGGGCCACCAGTTTCCTGCCTCCCCGAGGCTCAGCGCCAGAAGCCAGAGGAAGGAGCCCTGAGGCTCTGACCCTTGCAACAGAAAAGGAAGCAGGCCTGCCCTCCCCTACACATCTCCCCACTGGTCCCCCCCCAATGCGTACCTGAGCTGGCCCCCCCCCGCCGGGTACCTGAGCTGGCTGCATGGCGGCTCTTTTCCCTTCACCACACGGAGGAGAGGGTGAAGAAGGCATCCAGGGAGTCTCTTCACTGCTGCCTGGGAACGGAGAGAAAGAAGGAGGGTGGGAGAAGCAGCTCTCTTTCCCACAAGAGCCAGATTTTCACCTGGGGTCTGGGCTTCATCTGCGTTAGCTCTAGCACAGCCTGGCTGCCCCCCCCCCCCATGCGTGATTTTGCCACTACCCCAGGGGAAGATCGGCTGCTCACTCCCCACCTCCACATTCCTTGGGCCACTAAATCAGCTTCTGCACTTGGTGCTCCAGGGAACACGCAGTCAGTCGTTATCTGGAGGAAACTTGAATAGGGTTTAAAATATGCCGGGAAGGCCAGGACTTCCTCTGCAAGGGGATGGACTTCATATTGGCCTACTGCAGCCACGTGACCCTTCAGAACACCGCTCCACGCTGGTGGAGGAGGGGGAGGTAAAATGAGGAGAGGATAAACGAGGCCATAGGAATCCACCAGCCCTTGGAAGGAAGAGCAAGCCGATGTCTTAGCAGCTACCTGCCAATCTCTCCTCTTAAGAACATAAGAACATAAGAACATAAGAGACGCCAATGTTGGATCAGGCCAAAGGCCCATCCAGTCCAACACTCTGTGTCACACAGTGGCCAGAAATACCAGTGCCATCAGGAGGTCCAGCAGTGGGGCCAGGACATTAGAAGCCCTCCCACTGTTGACCCCCCCCCAAGCACCAAGAAGACAGAGCATCACTTGCCCCAGAGCCCCTAGCTATACCTTGTGGCTAATAGCCACTGATCTCTTCTTTAGAGATCCGGAGAAACAGTTTTCCCTCTTCTTCCAGCCAGGAGATGAGATCAGGTTTTGCAATCAGAGGTCCTTTCGATTAGGAAAAACACAAACACAAAGTTATGCCTCTTCTTTGTGCCCATGAATTCGGCCAGTCCAAGCCAGGTTGACTGTCCCTCCAGAAATACACAACAGGCAAGTAATGGAGAGGGGTGGAAAATAGTGTCAAAAATAGGGATGGGCACGAATCGGAAAAATGCAGCTCATGTCAGTTCATGGTGAACCACAAACTGAACCAGGATGTTCTCTGGTGAGCCCCAGTGCAAGCCCTGTTGAAAGGGACTGCAGAATGCCCGAAAAACAGCTGAGCAGCAGAGAGAAGCCCACTCCCTGCCCCTCACCTTTTTTCCAGGTTTCCTTGAGCAGTCCGACTGCACAAGAAAGCCCGATAGAGCTGAGCGGCGGGGAGCAGAAAGTAGGGGCGAAGGGACTCAGAGTCCCTTTAAACCCCTGCTTTTTGCTATATTCACAAAGTGCCACTTTAAAAGTTTGTGAAAGTTCGTGAACCATGAACAGGGCAAAACTCATGACAAATTTTGCTTCATGGTTCAGTTCATGCCCATCCCTAGTCTAGTATCATCTATCTTTGGTTATCCTGAGATGTAGGGGGAGCATGTTTTTGTGGTCATGTACATACACACCCAATTCTGGTCCTCTTGGTACCTGAGCACAGATTGTAGATGGGTGCAGCATTTTCCGACAAAAGAATGCAACCATTCTTTTAAAAGGAGTGTCACAAGTCTCGACCATTCCTTGTGACTAGAATCTGAAATGATCTTTGAAAGTCTGGATTTTTTGCTTTTAGAAGGAGCTTTCTTGCACGGGGCATCCAGAGAGCTCCTGTTACAATTTAAAGGATTTTGGCACTGATTTCCTCTCAGTCTGATCCAGCGGCTTCTTCCCGTTGGGCCTCTGGGAATGAAAGCGAGGTGGGGGGGGACGCCTTGAGGTGCCCTTTTTTCTCATTCTGGAGCAGCCTGAGGCCCTAGAGAAATACAAGGGTGCTGGCATAACCCTGGCACTGGCACTTTTGTGCCTGCTCCCTGCCAAACAGATGTAAATACCAGGTGAAAACTAAACAAACTGGCAGAGAAGTCAGCAGAATTCGCTCCACAGCCACATCTCAGCCTAGAGAAGGCCAGGCCCAGACCAGAGAGAAGCCCCCGCTCAGCCCACCCCACCATCTCTGGACCAGGCATCCCTTGGCATCTCTTCTGGAGCCCTCTCACGTGGCCCCGGCACAGGACCGCCAGGCTGGGCCTTCCTCTCCAGAAGCCCAGAACCATATCAGGCAAAGGCTCACGGAGGAGGGTGGCAGAGATCAGCCACTGGGCCCACGGCAGACTGACAGACCACGTCCTTCCCTGTCAGGGACTTCCTTACAGCCACTTCTCACAAGAAGATGGAGACAGCCCAGGAGAAAAGGATCCTCACCCTGAGAGACCACGTTCCCAAAATTCTCCAGCATGACTTCTTTGTAGAGAGCTCTCTGGGCTGGGCTCAGCAGGGTCCACTGCCCCCGGGTGAAATACACGGCCACCTCCTCAAACGACTCCCAACCCTGCAAGGAGGAGGAGGAAGCGTTCGTTTACATGGAAACCTGGTCCATGGGGGGGAAGCCAAAAACTGAGAGAGTTCATCAGTCGTGGAGACCAGAAGAAAGAGGAAGAGAGAAGAGCCCCACAGAGATGTCAACATGTTCATGATTTGAAGCATCTGTATGCCTGTTAATCTAGATTCATAGAGGAGAAGTCTATCAATGCCTACTAGCCATGGTGACTGAGGGGAACTTCCACGTTTGGAGGCACTAATCCTCTGAATCCTGGAGCCAGGAGGCAACATCAGAGGAAGGCCCCAACCTCTGTGCCCTCTTGTTGGCCCTCCAGAAGAACTGGTTGGCCGCTGTGTGAAACAGGATGCTGGACCAATGTTCCCTCTAAGCCGAGTTAGTGTGAGCTAGCTCGCAGATTTTTAGCCTCCAGCTCACACATTTTTGTCCTAGCTCAGGTAGGATGGCTCCAGAGCAAACTAATTTATGCGGTAACCAAATCGCTGGCTCACAAATTTAATGCCAGTAGCTCACAAAATAGAATTTTTGCACACAAGACTCCACATCTTAGAGGGAGTATTGTGCTGGACTAGATGGACCACTGGTCTAATTCCACAAGGATTGTCTTATATTATTAAATTTGCAAGAGACTGAGAGTGTTTTAATATAAAGAGATAAAGAATGCACTTTGAAACCACAAGGGGGCACTTGGCTCAGGTGCACAACACTGACGGGCACAGAAAAATGTGTAAAATAGACACCTACCGTGTTTCCCCGAAAATAAGACACTGTCTTATATTTATTTTTTCTCAAGAAGACACACAAGGGCTTATACCACAAATGCATAGAAATCCTGCTAGGGCTTATTTTTTGGGTAGGTCTTATTTTTGGGGAAACAGGGTACTATCCCAAAGCACCATACTGTTAGGAAAAGCATGAATTCTATAAATCCAAACTGAACCCACCAAGCAGGGGTGGCTGGTTAATTAAGACAACTCAGCCCTTTGCCGCTTGCCCGCTTTACACTTAAGGAGAAGCCTTGCTGAACTTACTCGCCGTCCAGGCCTCGCAGGCTGCCTGCTCCTTCCTTAGCCAGTCTCAACCTTCTTGCCTGCTTGTCTTTCTGGACCTCAGCCAAGTTTCTCTCTCCACTCAAGATAGGGGGGCTTCCACCACCTCTCTTCTTAAAAGCAGAGGATCTCTTCTAATCCCAAACCCATGGTTGCCCAATGCAGAACCATGGTGGCATATTAACAACCACCACCACCACTTTTATTGGCATAGCAGACTAAAGAAAAACAAGCAGGAGGAAACTGAAATCCTAATACATATCTCTCCTTTCAGAAGCCAGGTACGGAAAATTCGCCACCGTTTCAATAATTACATTACTTTGGGTGGAAAGAAAATAGAGGGTCTTATCTTCATCAGGTTGACCTATAAGATCTAATAATAACCCATCTAAATGCCTACTATGAATGTCAGAATACTAGGTACCTGTCCTAGGTACAGAATACTAGGACAAAAGGTCATGCTCAATACTTTCTACTTCATTCCTACCACAGTTGCATACTCTTTGTGCCTATGGAATCTTTTGAAACCTCCTATGAAGGACATAGGAAGTTCCTATGAAGGGTCAAGAAGCGACAGTTAGAACCGGATATGGAACAACTGATTGGTTTAGCATAGGAAAAGGAGTACGACAAGGATGTATATTGTCACCTTGCTTATTTAATATATATGCAGAGTACATCATGTGAAATGCTGGACTGGATGAATCACAAGCGGGAATTAAGATTGCTGGGGAAAAGATCAACAACCTCAGATATGCAGATGATACCACTCTAATGGCAGAAAGTGAAGAGGACCTTAAGAGCCTCTTGCTCAGAGTAAAAGAGGAGAGCGCAAAAGTGGGCTTGAAGCTCAAGATCAAAAAAACTAAGATCATGGCATCCGGCCCCATCACTCCTTGGCAAATAGAAGGGGAAGTCGTGGAAGTAGTGACAGACTTCACGTTCCTGGGATCCCAGATCACCGCAGACTGTGACTGCAGCCATGAAATTAAAAGACGCCTGCTCCTTGGGAGGAAAGCGATGGCGAACCTAAACAGCATGATAAAAAGTAGAGACATCACCCTGCCAACAAATGTCCGCATGGTCAAAGCAATGGTATTTCCAGTAGTCATGTATGGCTGCGAGAGTTGGACTATAAGGAAGGCCGAGCACCGAAGAATAGATTCTTTTGAACTATGGTGCTGGAGAAGACTCTTGAGAGTCCCTTGGACTGCAAGAAGATCAAATCAGTCAATCCTAAAAGAAATAAACCCTGACTGTTCCCTAGAAGGCCAGATAATGAAACTGAAGCTCAAATACTTTGGCCACCAAATGAGAAGGGAGCACTCACTGGAGAAGACCCTGATGCTGGGAAAGATTGAAGGTCAAAGAAGACGGGGACAGCAAAGGATGAGATGGTTAGACAGTGTCATAGATGCAACAAACATGAAATTGAGCAAACGTCAGAGGACAGCGGAAGACAGGAAGGCCTGGCAGGATCTGGTCCATGGGGTCGCGAAGAGTCGGACTCGACTGTGCGACTGAACAACAACAAATGAAGGACTGCAGAAGGCAATACAGTAAAATGGGCTAGCATATAAGCTCTGCAAATAAGCGGATCTAAGAGGCAAGATAAATACGTTGTTAGCGAACCAACAAGAGAAATCCCTATCCTCAGAGGAAAACATCTACCAGAGGCATGACTACTCAGTTCTTGTAACTCAATATCCAAGAGTTCTTGTTTGATTAAAACAAAGGCTGATTTTTCTGAGAGACAACAATTCTTCAAAACTGATCCCAATTACAGCAATCTTCTTTTCTATATATGTTAACCATGAGGCATATTAAAACAAGAAAAGATTGACCAGCTTGGTCAATGGATTCTTAGGGGATTTATTGACCAGAGATTCACAAGGGTAGCAGGACCCACTGCCCAGTTCATCGCCGTAGCCATGGCAACGAAGTGAAGGCCACATCAGTGGGTGGGTGTGTCACATCCCAGGGCACCTCAGCGCCTCGGAGGAGAGGGGGTGGGTCAGGGGTACTGCCAGAAACCTTCCGGCAGCAAAGGGGGCAGAAGGAGGTACCCTGGGGGGTGGAAAGGGCACCGCAGGAGCAGACAGGAGGAAGCACCCCCAGGGCCAGTTCCCGAGGGAGAAAAAGCCTACAGGAGAGCAAAGGTCCCCTGGGGAGAAGATCTGTGGGGGCGGCAAACCTCTGGAGGCATGCCCGGAGGTTAATGTTCCCACAAGGAGATTGGGCAGTAGTGCACAAGGTCTGCTGAGACCACAGATAGAAGAAACTTGGCTAGAGTCGGGTTAAGATATGAAGGGGAGCTGTGGGCAAAGAACATTCCATTAAGAACATCCTGTTATCCTAGTTCAGAGTCTGTTTGTAGCTTTTCAATATACAGGGCAGGGGGGAGGGAGAAGGGGAAAGAATAAAACGCTGCTCAGCCAGTCCGGGTCAGACAGCTTCTGCAGATCTGTGTGTCGTGTCATTCTTGAACCCTCAAGCCTACAAAGACCGACTCGAGAGTAGCCACGGAGCGGCATGAATTGGCCAGGCCGAGGAGGATAAAACGGGCCCAGCTCAGAGTGGTGGCAGGCCACAGGACCTGGGGGAGGGGGGGACGAAGCAAGTGGCTGGGACTGGCCAGGAACAGGGGAAGGAGAGCGGCCAGCCTGGCCTCGAGCTCTCTCCCGTTGGTAGGGACACAGGACGCACCAGGGCTGGGAAGGTGTGGCCTTCTTGGCCCAGAAGCCCCGGCTACCACTGGCCCAGCCCTGGAGTGAACAGGTTGCCAAACCCCCATGGGAGGTGGGGGATCCCTGGTCCCCAGCTCCTGCCCCCTGCTGCTGATCAGCTGGCTGGTGGAGGACTTACTGGTGGCGGCAGGGAGCCTAGCCCAGCACGGCAGTGATGTTGCTGCGGGTCAATGATGTCACTTCTGGTGTTCCCTGGAAGTGATGTCATTTCACTGCTGGTGATGCGGGATGCTCTGGTATTCGGGGGGAAAGCTCCTACCCTAATGTTTTTTGCCCAAATACCGGAGCATGCTGTGCCACCAGTGGCATGATGACTTCTGGAGCACGCTGGAAGTGATGCCACCTTGTTGCTGAGCTAGGCCTCCCCTGCTGACGGTATGCCCCCCTAGCCTTTTGCCGGATTCCAAGGGGGGCCTAGGAACTCTATGGGGTGGCCTAGCTACCATGCCAGGAGGGGCCCGGCCCCCTAACATTTCGTCTGAGTCCTGGCTGACCCCAAATGAAATTACTTTAATTAACTTAGATTTCATTAGCGGCCCCCCTAAGGCCTCTCCCCCCCCCAATCCCTAGCTACAGGGCTGAGAGGAGGACATCCAAGAGGATGAGGGGGTTGGAGCACCTTTCCTGTGAGGAACGGATGAAGCGTCTGGGACTTTTCGGTTGAGAAAAGAGGCGACTAAGGAGGGGACATGATAGAGGTTTATAAAATTAGGCATGGTGTGGGGAGAGGTGACAAGCAGAACTTTTTCTCCCTCTCCCGAAAGACTAGAACTTGAGGGCATCTGATGAAGTTGATGTGCAGGAAGTTTTGGACTGACAAGGAAATGCTTTCTTCTTTGATAGCCCCTGCGTGGGCTTCTCTGCACACACCACACTAGAGTGAGGTGGTGACCAATGTTCCCTCTAAGCTGTGGAGTCCTGTGAGCAAAAATTCTACTTTGTGAGCTACCAGCATTAAATTTGTGAGCAAGCAGGTGATTTGGCTACGGCATAAATTAGTTTGTTCTGGACTGGAGCCATCCTTCCTGAGCTAAGACAACAATGTGTGAGCCGGAGGCTAAAAAACTGTGAGCTAGCTCACACCGACTCAGCTTACAGGGAACACTGGACTGGTGACCATTCTCTGGCCTCCCCAGTAGGCAGCCTCAGCATCTTCCAGCATTAGAACCAAGGACAAGGAGCCCGATCCTCTGAGCCTTGCAACAGATTCAGATTCAGACACCTTTAATGGCATAGAATGCATTTAAGAAGATACACTGAATTCCAGTAAGTAAATTTAGATCATAAAATATGGGTATTATGTAAAAAGGCTGTATCTAAGTGCGGCTGATTCAGCTAAGAATTCTGCAACCATAATTGTAGTATCAGTATTAACATCGTTAAGAAGATATTGAACTGTTTTAAGATTATTGGTAAATAAGTTTGGCCGAAGGGGTAACAGTTTCATGCGTGAAGATGTGTGCAGCTGGCAGTCCAGAATAATATGGAAGATTGAGTCTGGGGCCATGCTGGGACATTTGCAGAGTCTTTCCTGGGGTGGGGGGTGGGGATCTTGTTAAATTGACCCCGCAACATGTTTGAGGGAAAGACGTTTAGCCGAGCCAATGTAAAGGCTCTGCGATGGGAAGGAAGGCTGAGATTATGTAAATAATGGGCCATCTGGCCATATTGGGTAGAGAGGTTGAGGTGAGCTTGTGACTAAATATGCGGATGTGAAGGATGAAAATTATGTAATTCTAGGTCGAACAGTCTTTGTCTAATAGATCAAAAGATTGAGGTTTCGTCCTTGCAACAGAAAAGGAAGCGTCCAGGCCACCCTTCCCACACCTCCCCAGGGGAGGCCCCCTTCCCCTGTTACCTGAGCCGGCTGCATGGTGGCTCTTTTCCCTTCACCGCACGGAGGAGATGGCCCCAGAAGGCGTCAAGGGTGTCTCTCTGCTGGAGCCTGGGAGAGAGAGAAAGACAGAGGGAGGGTGGGAAACACACACATTTTATGTGTCAATTCCCTCAGCGAACATCTTTCTGGATTAGCTTCTGGGCACAAGTCAAGATACTCCGTTTGAACTAGGAAGGCTCAGGAGTGTTTGGCCCAAAATTGGACTTTCAAAAGGCTTTTGACAAGTAAGACAGGAGACAAGTAAGGAGGAGGACTTGTCTCTTAAAAACCGGAAAGTCCTAGACTCTTCAGCCTTTTATCAAAGGGAAGGCTAATCATCCTGCTTGCCCTCTTCTGTCCTTTTTAAGATATGGTGAGCAGAAGTCCAGCACCATCTCCTCTGGTATGTACCCGGAAGAGCATTGCGCTCTTCAGGTAGCAGGACAAGGAGCTGCGGTGGCTCAAGTGGTTAAGACGCTAAACTGCAGGCTGTGGAAGGTCGGTAGTTCAGCAGTTCGAGACCCGAGTGTGCCGCATGATGGAGTGAGCTCCCATCTGTAGTTCCAGCTCCTGCCAACCTAGCAGTTCGAAAGCAAGAAATTGCAAGTAGATAAATAGGGACCACTTCGGTGGGAAGGTAACAGCGTTCCATGCGCCTTGGTGTTTAGTCATGCCGGCCACATGACCACGGAAACGTCTTCGGACAGCGCTGGCTCTTCGGCTTTGAAACGGAGAGGAGCACCGCAACCCTAGAGTCGGCTTCGACCAGCTTTCGAGCAAGGGAACCTTTACCTTTAAGGAGGACATTATGCACAGGATGGAGATATATGACAAAGAGGACTTTTCCTCCCTCTCCCAAACTACAAGAACTGGAGGGCATCCAACAAACCTGATGGGCAGAAGATTCTGGACAGACAAAAGGAAATGTATTTTTACACAGCGAGTGATTAAAAAGTGGCATTCGCTGCCCCAGGCTGTAATGATGGCCACAGGCAGAGACAGGATTTAAAAGGGGATCAGACAAATTCATGGAGGAGAGGCCCATCAGTGGCTTCAGCCACCCCTCCTTCTCCCCCCTGTTGTATGCATAGTTTATGAAACACCGCTATACACTTTTTACTCTGCCACTGATTAACAGGTTAACTTAGTAGGTATACTTAGCACTGCCCTGATATATAGATATATGTATATACTAAGTGCCATTTATGATTCCAACCACACAAACAGGAATCAATTATAAACATGTGTGTATGTTCAGATATTAACTTTGGTTCATTAATGGCCACTGCTTAAAAATGCATGCTGGGAGAATAAAAAGCTGCTAACATACCATTACTTTGCTGAAGCCTAACCCGCAGACCTTGCATCTTAGCTATAACCAGAACATATTTCTGATATCAGTTAGCCTAGCTGAATAGAGGACAATAGCAACCTGTACATATTTGGATACTTTTGGAATTTCACATTTTAAGAAAAAGAAGTGCCCATTGTTTAGCTAAAAGAAAAAACTTTACTTGGGAAAGCCTGACCCAAAAGGCTTTCCGCCAATCAGAGAACTGTTAGGTCTGAGTGCTGATGTTTGATGGAACCAATAATTTTGTTTTATTTGTGTCTGTCATCCTGAGTATAAAATCCTATGTCACCCATTGTAACACTTGAAGAGTCTGTTAGGTATTCAGGGGTTTCAAACTCTTCCTTTATTAATTAATTTTTAAAAATTCGTTTTCTACTCTATAGGACTGCTGGTGTGTTTTCTCAAATTTCCCTGGGGAAACCGCTAATAGGGACACGGCCTGTGTCTAACACACACACACCGAACTTCACACACCTCTTCCCTCCCTCCCACCTTCCTAACGGTGTCCCTGGAACCTGCAGCCACCTGAGCCCCATCCAAGGTTCTGGGTTCGGGTCCTGCTCTCAAGCCCCCCGCAGGGACCTCATGGCTCTGCACAAAGCAGCCCAGGGTGCCTCCCTTATACCTGGGAAGGGGGCAGTGGGGAAGGGCTCTCTCTCTCTTCCTACACCCCCCTTCTTTCTCTTTTATATTGCGCCCCCCCCCCCACAAAGCCCCCATGAGCTCACCAGCTGGATTTGAGTCCAGCGGCACCTTCGAGACCAGCACGATGTTTGGGGGGGGGGGAGCGGTGATGCGCTCTGAGGGTCTAAACTCTGCAAACCTCTTGGAGCTCCCCCGATTCCCTCCCAGCCATTCAAGAAAAAGCCCGGGAAATGGGGTTTGGAGACGAACAGGAAACGGCTCTCCCCCCCCCCATGCCTCTCTAGGACTGCAGCTCTCTCTTTAACCCTTGGAGTAAAGGTAAAGGTAAAGGTTCCCTTGCTCGAAAGCCAGTCGAGTCCGACTCTAGGGTTGCGGTGCTCATCTCCGTTTCCAAGCCGAAGAGCCAGCGCTGTCCGAAGACGTTTCCGTGGTCACGTGGCCGGCATGACGAAACACCGAGGCGCACGGAACGCTGTGACCTTCCCACCGGAGTGGTACCTATTTATCTACTTGCAGTTTCTTGCTTTCGAACTGCTAGGTTGGCAGGAGAGCATTCAATAAAAACCCAGTCAAGGGGGGGGGGGCGCTAAACAGAAAAGAAAACTTCTGGCTGAAGTTTACCAACCACATCTGCCTTTCCCCACCTTAGGGATAAATACAAGGTCTGTGGCTTTTAGTTTTTTAAATTGGGGGGGGGGGGGTTACCGTAGTTCTGAAGGTTTATTTCATACATGAAGGTTTATTTCATTGCACTTCTACGCTGCCTTTCCTGCTTAGGCTGCACACACCCGGACTGGTTTCTTGAATGGGGGAAAGGCTCTCCAAGGGTTAAAGAGAGAGCTGCAGTCCTAGAGAGGCGTATGGGGCGGGGGGTGTCAACGGGGGTGAGCCATTTCCTGTCCGCCTCCAAGCCCCGCTTCCCGGGGGTTTTCTTGAACGGCTGGGAGGGAATCGTGGGGGCTCCAAGAGGGTTGCGGAGGTGAGACCCTCAGAGGTCATCTCCCCCCCCCCCACGCCAACCTTGCTGGTCTCTCAGGTGCCGCCGGACTCAAGCCTAGCTGGTGAGCTTATAGGGGGGCTTTGGGGGTGCGGGAAGGGGAAGAACAAAAGGGGAGCGTCGTTGCAATGTGGGAGAGGAAAAGGAGGGGGTGCGGGAAGAGGGGGGGGGAGAGAGCCCTGCCCACGTATAAGTGACAGACCCCGGGCTGCTTTGTGCAGAGCCGCGAGGTCCCTGCAGCGGGACTGAGAGCAAGACCTGAACCCAGCACCTTGGACGGGGGCTCAGGTGGCTGCAGGTTTTAGGGGCGCCTTTAGGAAGCAGCGTTCCGTGCGCCTTGGTGTTTAGTCATGCCGGCCACATGACCACGGAAACGTCTTCGGACAGCGCCGGCTCTTCGGCTTTGAAACGGAGATGAGCACCGCAACCCTAGAGTCGGACTCGACTGGCTTTCGAGCAAGGGAACCATAACCTTTACCTTAGGAAGCAGAGGCGATGGAAGTGGAGAGAGAGGTGGGGGGCTGTGGGTGAGGTTCGGGGTTGGGGGGGAAGCGGATTCAGAAGGGGTGGTAGGGCTGGTGGAGGGATTTGGGTGGGCGAGGGTGGGAGGAGGTGCCGAAAAGGGCAAAGAGGTGGTGGTGGTGGGGCTGAGGGTGAGATTTCTTGGAGGGAGGATGAATGGGGCAGGAGCAGGAGAGGCGCCGAAGCCACTGATAGGCCTCTCCTCCACGAGTCTGTCTAATCCCCATTTAAATCCTGCCTCTGCCTGTGGCCAGCCCTACAGCCTGGGGCAGCGCATGCCACATTTTAATCGCAATGGATTTCCTTCTGTCCACTCTGAATCTGCTTCCCGATCAGGTTTGTTGGATTCCCCCCAGTTCCTGTATTTTGGGAGAGGGAGGAAAAAGGCCTCTTTGTCATATCTCTCTCCGCCCTGTGCATAATTTTATAATCCTCTGTCATGTCCACCCCCTCACTTCTCTCTTAAAAACTGAAAAGGCCCAGACTCTTCAGCCTTTCCTCATAGGGAAGGATAATCATCTTGCTTGCCCTCTTCCTCTTCCAGCACTCCAATGTGCAGGGGTTTTTTTAGATATGGTGATCAGAAGTGCTGCACCATAGATCTGTACAGGAGCATTAGAACAGCGGCCATTTTATTTTCAAGCTGTTTCCTAATAATTCCCAATTGTAGACTTTGCCTTTTTCACTGCTGCAGCACACTGGGTCAGCACTTTCTCTTAGCTGTCTGCTCTGGCCCCAAGACCTCCACCCACCAACCCGCCCTGTCTCAGCAAGTGCAGACCCCAGTAGCTTAGCTGCAAGACCGCCAGCGGCGGCCGGGACCGTTGGGGGCGGGGTGTGTGGCCTTATCAGACACTTCCGGTGATGTCAGGGGGTGTGGCCTTATGACACACTTCCGGTGATGACAGGGGGTGTGGCATATGCTAATGAGTTATGCTAATGAGTTCCCCTAGCTCTTTTTCTACGAAATGACCCCTGCAGGCTTGGCCCAATAAAAGACACTCGGCTGGAGTACAAGTGAAGAGGATAAACAAAATTTATTGCAATGATTTTGGAGAGCAGAGCTCAACCAAAGGGTAGCTAATCAAGAAGAAGAAGAGAGAAGAGATTGGATTTATATCCCACCCTTCTCTACCGAAAGGTGTCTCAGAGCGGCTTACACACTCCTTCCCCTTCCCCTCCCCACAACAGACACCCTGTGAGGTGGGTGGCGCTGAGAGAGCTCTTGACAGAAACTGCTCTTTTTCAAGAAGGGCTCTTATCAGACCTATGGCTTGCCCAAGGTCATCCATCCAGGTGCAAGTGGAGGAGTGGGGAATCAAACCCGGTTCTCCCAGATTAGAGTCGGCGCACTTAACCACTACACCAAACTGCACCAAGGTGCTCTTCGGCCGCTTCCAGGTGGCCAGAGAGCTTATACCCCTACTGATGTATGAAATATGTTTTGATACCTACCCAAAGCTATTGGTTACATGGTATAGGTAAAATCATCACGAGAGCTAAAAGTCAAGATGGCATTAAATCATTGGCTCAAAGCTAGGGCGCAGTATGAAATAGATATCACACATGTGAGCCCAGCCGGTTGGATCTGACTGGGGGTGTTCAGGCCCCCCCGCTTGACTTCCCAGTGCGAAGGAAAGCACCAAAACACAGCTTGCTAAGATAAAAACGGAATGTAGATGCTTCCTCCCAGGCGCCTTATCAGCCAGGCCTCACTGTAACCTAGCAACCAGTGAGGAACTTGTGGAAAGTTGGCATTTCACCTCCAACGTGTGTGTCTCACATCGCCTTCTGCTCATCAAGACTGAACTTCATTTGCCACCTTGTCGCCTACTCACCCAGATGGTGGAGGTCCTCGTGGAGCTTTTCACAGTCAACCTTGGTTTCACCGCCCTGAATAATTTTGTGTTCTCGGGCTTGGCCACTGCACTGCTCACCCCTAATTCCGCATGACGGAGTGAGCTCCCTCCCGTCTCTAGTGCCAACCTAGCAGTTCGAGAGCAAGAAATTGCAAGTAGATAAATAGGTACCGCTTTGGTAGGAAGGTAACAGCGTTCCGTGCGCCTTGGTGTTTAGTCATGCCGGCCACATGACCACGGAAACGTCTTCGGACAGCGCTGGCTCTTCGGCTTTGAAACAGAGATGAGCACCGCAACCCTAGAGTCGGATTCGACTGGCTTTCGAGCAAGGGAACCTTTACCTTTACCTTTTTACCTTGTCAAAAGCCTTTTGAAAGCCCAGTTCTGGGCCAAACACTCCTGAGCCTTCCTAGACTAGAGTATCCTGAAATGTGCCCAGAAACTAATCCAGAACGATGTTCATTGAGAGAATTGACACATAAAATGTGTGTGTTTCCCACCCTCCCTCTGTCTTTCTCTCTCTCCCAGGCTCCAGCAGATAGACACCCTTGACGCCTTCTGTGCCGTCTCCTCGTGTGGTGAAGGGAAAAGAGCCACCATGCAGCCAGCTCAGGTAACGGGAAGGGGTCCTCCACTGGGGAGGTGTGGGAAGGGTGGCCTGGATGCTTCCTTCTCTGTTGCACGGCGCAGAGGATCGGGCTCCTTGCCCTTGGCTCTAGTGCTGGAAGATGCTCAGGCTGCCCACTGGGGGAGGCAGGAAAATGGTCACACACACACACACACACCTCGCTCAAGCATCGTATGTGCAGAGAAGCCCAAGCAGGGCCTATTCAAAAAGGAAGTATTTCCTTTTGTCTCTCCTGAACCTCCTGCCCGTCAGCCTCATTGGATACCCTCCAGTTCTAATCTTTTGGGAGAGGGAGAAAAGGTTCTCTTGGTCAACTCTCTCCACCCTGTGCCTAATTTTATAAACCTCTGTCATGTCCCCCCCTTAGTCATCTCTTCTGAACTGAAAAGTCCCAGACTCTTCAAGCCTTTCCTCACAGGGAAGGAGCTCCAACCCCCAGTCGTCTCTGCTGCCCTCCTCTGTACTTTCCCCCCCAGCTCTGCCATGTCCTTTTGGAGCCACAGTGACCAAAACTGTGCACAGTGTTCCAAATTAGTCTGCACCATGAATCTATACAGTGGCATTATAATATTGGGCTTTGAGTCTCAGTCTCTTTCCTAATAATCCCTAACATCGCGTTTGCCTTTTTCACCGCTGCAGCACACTGGGTGGGCACTTTCCTTGAGCTATCCACTATGACCTCAAGATCTTTTCCCCTCTCAGCCTCAGCAAATTCAGACCCCATTAACCTATACCTGAAGTTGGGATTTTTTTTTTGTCCCAGTGTGCATCACTGCACACTTCCCAACGCTGAACTTCATTTGCCACATTGTCGCTCACTGGCCCAGTTTGTGGAGATCCTCTTGTACTTCTTCACAGTCAGTAGTACATCTTTAGCTTGGAAGAACGATGACTGAGGGGTGACATGATCGAGGTTTATAAAACTATGCATGGGATAAAGCAGGTAGAGAGAGAAGTACTTTTCTCAATTTCTCACAATACAAGAACTCGTGGGCACTCAATGAAATTGCTGTGCAGTCGGGTTGGAATGGATAAAAGGGAGTACTTCTTCACCCAAAGCAGAAGTCCACCAGTGGCTGTTAGCCACATAATATAGATAGGAACTCTCAGTCTGGGGCAAATGATGCTCTGTATTCTTGGTGCTTGGGGTTGGACAACAGTGGGAGGACTTCTAGTGTCCTGGCCCCACTGATGGACCTCCTGATGGCACCTGGTATTTTTGGCCACTGGGTGACAGAGTGTTGGACTGGATGGACCATTGGCCTTATCCCGCATTGGCTTCTCTTAAGTTCTTATGACCGTCCCCTAAAACCCTCCTGAGCCATACATGCCTGAATGTTGTTTGTGATTAATTCAAGTTAGCTGAAATTTCTTTCACAAGAAGCCACCATTACCATCAAGAAGAGAAATATTCAAAGAGCAATTGCTAAAGATGGTTGTATTAATGAATGAACATTATGTTAATGAAATAACATTGGTGTTAATGCTAATGAATATAGGTTCAGGATTTTTTTTAAAGAACATAGATGTACAATATTTCATAGAATCATAGAATGTTAGAGTTGGAAGGGACCTTGCAGGTCATCTAGTCCAACCCCCTGCACACTGCAGGAGCATAGCCAAAAGATAGCCCTACATACCTACAACATATCCGAAATATGGTTGTCCAGCCTTCGCTTGAAAACGTCCAGCAAAGGAGCATCCACCACCTCCTGAGGCAGACTGTTCCACTGCTCAACCACTCTTACAGTTAGGAAGTTTCTCCTGATATTTGGCCGGTAACGACTCCCTTGTAATTTCCACCCATTAGATCTAGCCTTGCAATCCGGAGCAAGAGAGAATAGATCTGCTCCATCTTCTACATGACAGCCCTTCAAATACTTGAAGACTGCAATCATGTCCCCTCTAAGCCTTCTCTTTCCCAGGCTAAACACACCCAACTCTTTCAGCCTTTCCTCATAAGACTTGGATTCCAACCCTCTCACCATCCTGGTTGCCCTCCTCTGGACATGCTCAAGCCTGTCAACATCCTTCCTAAAATGTAGTGCCCAAAACTGGACACAGTACTCCAGGTGAGGCCTGACCATAGCAGAATAGAGCGGAACTTTTATTTATTATTTATTTATTTTATTCAATTTATACCCCGCCCTCCCCGCTACGCGGGCTCAGGGCGGCTTACATGGAGGCCTACGCCAATACAAAACATATTTAAAACCATTTAAAATCACTACAGTACAAAAACACTATTAACAAATTATTACCTAAAGTGCTCTAGATGTTCAACATGATATTTCACAAGATGGCGTATGTCAACTGCTCTAATTGCAACTGCTCTATCTACTCAGCATCATCTGCTCCGGGAGACACTGATGTTCCCTCATCCGGGTTAAGATGGAACAATAGTGATGGTAGTGGCAGCTCCTACTCATACGCCTGGTGGAAGAGCTCCGTCTTGCGGGCCCTGCGTAACTGTACAAGGTCCCGCAGGGCCCGGATCTCCTCCGGGAGCTCGTTCCACCAGGTAGGAGCCGCCACCGAGAAAGCCCTGGCCCTGGTAGCGGCCAGCCTGGCCTATTTGGGGCCTGCCATTGCCAGGAGATGTTGTGTCCCAGACCAAAGTGCTCGCGGGGGAACATATGAGGAAAGGCGGTCCCTTAGGTAAGCTGGACCCAGACCATATAGGGCTTTAAAGGTAAGAACCAGCACTTTGAAGCGAATCCGGTACGCTATTGGCAGCCAGTGCAGCGCTTTCAGCGCAGGCTGGATGTGGTCCCTACTAGGAAGACCCATCAACAGCCTGGCCGCAGCATTCTGCACTAGCTGCAGCTTCCGGATTTGCAACAAAGGCAGCCCCATGTAGAGAGCGTTGCAGTAGTCTAGCCTCGAGGTGACCGTCGCATGGATCACCGTGGCCAAGTCACTGCGGTCGAGGAAGGGAACCAACTGCCGCACCAGCCACAGATGGTAGAAGGCTGACTTGGTTAACGAGGAGTCCAGGAGCACTCCCAAACTCCTAACCTCCGGCGCTGGCACCAAAGGCACCCCATCGAAGGTCGGGAGAGGGAGCCCCAGCCCCAGACCACCGGGACTCAAGCCCAAGACCTCCTTCTTCGCCGGGTTTAACTTCAGCCTGCTCAGTCGGAGCCAACCAGCCACGGCCTGCAATGCCCGGTGCAGATCTTCAGGGACAGAGCTCGACCGGCCGCCCAACATCAGATAGAGCTGGGTGTCATCTGCATATTGATGACACCCAAGCCCATACCTCCGGGCAATCTGGGCAAGGGGGCGCATATAGATGTTAAACAATAACGGGGAAAGAACAGCCCCCTGACACAAGAGGGTGCCTCCGGAACTGCTGCTCCCCTATCATGTGTCCTCATGTGTCCTTATACCCTGCTGACAGGCCCCTCTCCCCATGACAGCCAAGGTGACATGGCAGTCAGGGCTTCAGAGCACAGTAGAGGCCGCAGGTGTGGGGGGGAGATGGAAAGCTGAACAGTGAGGGGGAAATGAAGGTAGATTGATGCTTGGCTGGGAAGGAGATAGGGTTGCCAACTGCAGGTGGGACATTCCTGGAGATTTGAGAGATGGAGCCTGGAGAGGGTGAGGTTTGAGGAGAGGTGGGGCCTCAGACAGGTACAATGCCATAGACTCTTCCCTCCAAACCAGCCATTCCCTCATGGGGAACCACTGTTGCCAATCTCCAGGTGAAGGCTGGAGACCACTCAGAATTACAACTGCTCTCCAGATGGCATTGATCCGTTCCCCTGGAGAAAATGGTGGACTCTGTGTCCTTATACCCTGCTGAGGTTGCCACAGCAAATTGATGCTGAGTGCCCACGGCCTTGGCACTCTCCCAGAGCCTCTTTCTAGAGCTCATTGTATTTATTTCCACAATGGGCCTTATTCTTAGTATAAATATAAATACATAAATTCGTCAAACACTATCACAAATAAAATGTTTTTATTTTTAAACTCGGCTTACTGCCAGACAAGCAGAAACATGAATATGAGCCACCTAGCACTGAGGACTTGAACTATCATTACTGTTCCTATAGCAACCTTTTTTGAATGTTGCAGTCTTGATACCTCCTAGTGTCGGCCACCTGGCTTTCTGGCAGGGTTAGCACCTGCGGTAGGTAGGCCACCCATAGGTCCTGTCCCCGTTCCCCCCCCCCCCGCCGGCAAAAGGGGAAAGAGACTTATCAGCAGCAGGGGAGGCCTAGCCCAGCAACAAGGTGACATCACTTCCAGCTTGCAACAGAAGTGTCCCGGTATCAGCCAGGATAGACCCGCTGGCCTCCCGGGAGCGGCGGGAGCAACGCTCCCGACGGCCCCAACCGCCCGTTCCCCCTGTACCTGTCGGATGGGGGCGGCGGGTCCCCGCGGCTAACGGGGCCGTCCGTCGCAGGTGGAGTGGCGGCAAAGGAAGCGACGGCGTCAGCCGCAGCCGGAGAGGAGGAGCAGCAGCCGCCTGAAGATGGAGCCAAGGGAAGACGCAGCGCGGGGAACCCCCTCACGAGCGGACACCCGGGAGAGGCCGGGCACACCGAAGGCGGCTCAAAGGAACGCCGCTGGGACCAACACCGCCCGACAGTCCACTGAGCAGCTGGGGGAGGGCGGGGCACAGCAAGGCATGGTGGCGTCTCTGCCTTTAGGCAGGGGTGGGGCCCAGGTGCTGGGGAATCTGGGAGGGCTGGGGGAAATAAAAAGACAGACGGAGCGATCCGATGAAGAGGCGCTAGACTGGCTTAAATCCTGGCCACACTGCTGAGCGAGAGCGAGCAGGCGAGCTAAGTCAGACCCAGGGCAGAGCAGAGAGGGTGAAGTAACCTGCCAGGTCTGTGTCTGAGGTGAGCTCTGTCTTGTGCAGGCATTCCCCCCAGGGTGCGACCAGCTACCCCAGCACCTACGTAAGACTTGCGCCAGCTCGACCACTGCAGAAGGTGGCACGGCTACAGGTGGCGACCCCGGGCGGGAGCTCGGAGAGCGCCACAAGAAGTGACATCATCATGCCACTGGTGGCACAGCATGCTCTGGTATTGGGACAGAAGCTCTGGGGTAGGAGCTTTTTGCCCAAGTGCCAGAGCATCCTGCATAAGCAACAGTGTGATGTCATCACATCACTGCATCCCCAGCAACATCACTGCCACGCTGGGCTCGGACTCCCGCCGCTACCAGTAAGTCCTCCACCAGCCAGCTGATCCACAGCAGGGGGCAGGAGCTGGGGACCAGGGATCCCCCCCACCTCCCCCGGGGGCTTGGCAACCCTGCTACCACAGGACTGGGCCAGATCTGGTTTTAACATGCTGTTTCAGTCCAAGGCTTCCCCCAGCTGGGCATGTGTCTTCTTTGTGTGGCTCTGTCTCATGGGCATCACTCAGTCCATTTTCCCTGGCACACTCTTTGCACAGGCCAGATATAGAGTTATATCACAAGTCCATACTTTATAAAAAAGCTTGCAAGGCAACAAGTCCCCCCCCCCCCTCGGGACCCTGGTGACGTCAGGAAGCAGGGTCCTGCATCCAGGTCCAGGCGAGGTGACATCCAGTCAGTGAGCTCGATGATCTACAGGCCAGGAACAAAAGATGAGGCACAGAAAGGAAAAAGGGGGGGGGAGCAAGGTGTCACTGTGTAACTATACAAGGGGACTAAAAAAAACTATAAAAAGCTTGCAAGGCAGCACTCTGCTCAATAAATCCCCTAAGAATCCGTTGACCAAGTCGGTCGATCTTTCCTTATTTGAATACGCCTCACCCTGGTTCTGCATGGGGCAACCGTGGGTTTGGGATTAGAAGAGATCCTCTGCTTTTAAGAAGAAGGGAGGAGGTGGAAGCCCCCCTATCCTGAGTGTAGAGGGAAACTTGGCTGAGGTCCAGAAAGACAAGCAGGCAAGAAGCCTGAGACTGGCTAAGGAAGGAGCAGGCAGCCTGCGAGGCCTGGACGGCGAGTGAGTTCAGCAAGGCGTCTCCTTAAGTGTAAAGGGGGCAAGCGGGAAAGGACTGAGCTCGGCGGGGCAAGGCCCCCGTTTGTCCTAACTGACCAGCCACCCCTGCTTGGTGGGTTCAATTTGCATTTATAGAAACGCAGGCTTTTCCTAACACTTTGAGATAGGAGGTGCCTCTCTTACACAGAGGAGACCCAGCTGAGCTCTGAGCAGGAACAGGAGCAGGAGACAGAGGGGTGAGTGGTTTTTTATTTGCTTTCAGCGGAGAGGATCCAGCTGAGGATTTTGGTGGGAGAACTGGTCTGGGAGTGTGTGGAAGCGCTTGGAGTTTTTGCAGATTCCTGGCTGCTTGAGAGAGGAAAGGGCATTGTTTGACTGTGATTGACTGCAATTGAGAGGAAAAGGAAGGGGCATTGTTTTGCATGTGATTGAGTGCCTGGGTGCATTTGAATAGCTGCTGCCAGCACTCTGCTGGGGGAGGCCTCTATTTAAGGAAACACCTGGCCAGAGGCAGAGGAGACCCAGCTGAGCTCTGAGCAGGAACAGGAGCAGGAGACAGAAGGGTGAGTATTTAAGAAAGCTCCTTGACAGAGGCACGAGCCTCTGGCACGAGCCGAAGGGCGAGCTAAAGGGCTCTTTGCCCGTGGCTCTTAGCCCAGGGACTCTTGGACTAGGGGCTCTGTGAGACGCCCAAGAAGAGGCAGAAAGTGAAAACCCTAGGCTCCTTGTTTTCCCCATAAAGTAATTTGACTTTGACAAGAAAAAAACACATAAATACAAAGGGATTTAAAAGGGGGATTACATTTACTTATTTTAAAAGAATTATGAAGCCAGAATGCCAGCAGGGGGTTGGGGGCTATCCAGTGTTTTGCACAGAGTGTCACATGTATGACTATCTGCCCACTGGGCAGAAGTCTTGGGTGTGTGCTCGGTGCAAGGAGCTCCTGGTTCTCAGGGAACGTGTGTGCTCCCTTGAGGCCAAGGTGGCTGACCTGGAGAAGCAGAGACAGTCAGCTAGGCGCACAGAAAAGACTCTCGGGGACTTGTTAGCTACGTCCCACTCTGGATCTGGCAGCCCCGCTGCTGTCAGGGAGCATGAGGGTCTAGGGGAAACAGGGCACCGTGCTGAGGATAAGGGGAATGTGCCCTCAGAAGGGACCTCTTCCCCAGCTGGTGAGCGGTTATCCTTTTGCACCAAGGAACCATCCCTGGGCAGGGTGGGAGGGGGGCTCTTGGTAGTGGGTGATTCGATCCTTAGGCAGGTAGACAGCTGGGTGGCGAACCCGCGTACTGACCGTATGGTGACTTGCCTGCCTGGTGCAAAGGTAGCGGACATTACGCGTGTTTTAGATAGGCTGGTAGATAGTGCTGGGGAGGAGCCAGTGGTCGTGGTGCATGTCGGCACCAACGATGTGGGGAAATGCAGTCGTGAGGTCCTGGAGGAGAAATTTAGGCTGCTGGGCAGGAAACTCAAGGCCAGGACCTCCAAGGTAGCCTTCTCAGAAGTGCTACCTGTTCCACGCGCAGGGCCGGAGAGACAGGCACAGATCAGGAGTCTCAATGCGTGGATGAGACGATGGTGTAGAGGGGAAGGGTTCAGGTTTGTTAGGCACTGGGATTCTTTTTGGAACAAGAGGGAGCTGTACAGGCGAGACGGTCTCCACTTGTCCCGAGAAGGAACCAGGCTGCTGGCGCTTAAAATCAAAAAGGTGGCAGAGCAGTTTTTAAACTGAATATTGGGGGAAAGCCGACAGGAGATGAAAAGTCTCTGGTTCGGGTTGGCTCATCTCAGAGAGATGAGGGGGTACCTGTTGCTTTTCTACAGGGAGGTGGATTGAAATTGTCCACTGAGACCATGGCTAGTGACATGGACTGCCTGACAAGGTCTCGAGATTGCAAGAGGAAGGTGGCAGGCTTAACCAGTATGGGAAATTACAGCTGTTTCTATACAAATGCTCGAAGTGTCCGAGGTAAAATCGGGGAGTTGGAGTGCTTGGTGTCAGAGGGAAAAATAGACATTGTGGGTATTTCAGAAACTTGGTGGGATGAGGAAAATCAGTGGGATACGGTGATTCCCGGTTATATATTATATCGGAAGGATAGGGGGGGAAGGGTTGGAGGTGGGGTGGCTCTGTATGTCAGAGAGGGTATAAAGTCCAGAAAGATCGAGAGGCTAAGAGAATTGGATTCGCTTCTTGAAGTTCTGTGGGTTGAAATAGGGGGGCCAAAAGGAAACTTAACACTGGGAGTTTGTTATCGCCCACCGGATCAAAAGATAGAGGAGGATTATAAAATGATGAATGAATTAAAGATAGCAGCTAGACAAAAACACTGTGTCGTAATAGGTGATTTTAACTACCCACACATTGATTGGGTCAATATGTGTTCTAGTCGAGAGAAAGAGATTGAGTTTCTAGACACTCTAAATGACTGTGCTATGGAGCAGATGGTCATGGAACCTACCAGGGGAGAGGCGATCCTTGATTTGGTCCTAAGTAACACTCAAGACCTGGTGAGAGATGTAAAAGTGATTGCACCGCTTGGGAACAGTGATCATAATGTTGTTGAGTTCAACATTTGTACAAATAGGGAATTGGCCAAAAAGACTCACACAACCACTTTTAACTTTAAAAGGGGTAATTTTTCTGATATGAGGGGACATGTGGGGAGGAAACTGAAGGGAAAAGTAGAAAGGGTCAAAACCATTGGGGAAGCTTGGAAACTGTTTAAAACTACAATTCTAGAAGCTCAAATAAAATATATTCCGCAGGTTAGGAAAGGCACAAACAGGTATAAGAAAAAGCCTACATGGTTAACAAACAAAGTAATGGAAGCTGTAAAAGGTAAAAAGGATTCCTTTAAGCGGTGGAAAGCTAGTCACAGTGAGGCTGATAAAACAGAACACAGGCTATGGCAAATAAAATGCAAGTCTGTGGTCAGGCATGCAAAAAGGGAATATGAGGAGCATATAGCAAAAAATGTAAAGACCAACAATAAAACTTTCTTCAAATACATTAGAAACAGGAAACCAGCCAGGGAGGCAGTGGGGCCCTTGGATGACCAAGGGGTAAAAGGAGTACTGAAGGATGATAGGGAAATGGCTGAGAAGCTAAATGCATTTTTTGCCTCCGTCTTCACTGTGGAAGATGAGAGGTGCTTGCCCACTCCAGAGCCGCTGAGTTCGGGAGGGGTGTTGAAAGACCTGAGTCAGATTGAGGTGACGAGAGAGGAGGTCCTAAAACTGATAAACAACTTAAAAACTGATAAATCACCAGGCCCAGATGGCATACATCCAAGAGTTCTGAAAGAACTCAATTGTGAACTTGTGGATCTCCTGACAAAAATATGTAATCTCTCCTTAAAATCAGCCTCCATTCCTGAGGACTGGAAGGTAGCTAATGTCACTCCCATCTTTAAAAAGGGTTCCAGAGGAGATCCGGGAAATTACAGGCCAGTCAGTCTGACGTCGATACCGGGTAAATTGGTGGAAACCATTATTAAGGAAAGAATTAGTAGGCACATAGATGAACAAAACCTATTGAGGCAGACTCAACATGGGTTCTGTAAGGGAAGATCTTGTCTCACTAACCTGTTAATGTTCTTTGAGGGGGTGAACAAACATGTGGACAAGGGGGATCCAATAGATATTGTTTACCTTGACTTCCAGAAAGCTTTTGATAAAGTTCCTCATCAAAGGCTCCTAAGCAAGCTCAAAAATCATGGGATAAAAGGACAAGTCCTTTTATGGATCAAAAACTGGCTAATTAATAGAAAACAGAGAGTGAGTATAAATGGGCAGTTCTCCCAGTGGAGGGGTGTAAGCAGTGGGGTACCACAGGGATCAGTACTTGGTCCACTGCTTTTTAACTTGTTCATTAATGATTTGGAGTTGGGAGTAAGCAGTGAAGTGGCTAAATTTGCGGATGATACGAAGTTGTTCAGGGTGGTGAAAACCAGTGAGGATTGTGAGGCACTCCAAAGGGATCTGTCAAAGTTGGGCGAGTGGGCGTCAACATGGCAAATGGGGTTCAATGTGGCCAAGTGCAAGGTGATGCACATTGGAGCCAAAAATCCTAACTATAAATACACGTTGATGGGGTCTGAACTGGCAGAGACAGATCAAGAGAGAGATCTTGGAGTTGTAGTAGATAACTCACTGAAAATGTCGAGACAGTGTGTGACTGCAATAAAGAAGGCCAATGCTATGCTGGGGATTATTAGGAAGGGTATTGTAAACAGATCAGCCAATATCATAATGCCGCTATATAAATCAATGGTGCGACCTCATCTGGAATACTGTGTGCAATTCTGGTCACCACACCTTAAAAAGGATATTATAGCTTTGGAAAAAGTGCAGAAAAGAGCAACTCGAATGATAAAAGGGTTGGAACACTTTCCCTATGAGGAACGGTTAAGGCGCTTAGGGCTCTTTAGCTTGGAGAAACGACGACTGAGGGGTGACATGATTGAGGTTTATAAGATTATGCATGGGAAAGAGCAGGTAGAGAAAGAGGTACTTTTCTCCCTTTCTCACAATACAAGAACCCGTGGGCACTCCATGAAATTGCTGAGCGGTCGGGTTAGAACGGATAAAAGGAAGTACTTCTTCACCCAAAGAGTGATTAACACTTGGAATTCACTGCCACAGGAAGTGGTGGCAGCTACAAGCATGGACGGCTTCAAAAGGGAATTAGATAAGCATATGGAGCAGAGGTCCATCAGTGGCTATTAGCCACAAGGTATAGATAGGGACTCTGGGGCAAGTGATGCTCTGTCATCTTGGTGCTTGGGGGGGGGTCAACAGTGGGAGGGCTTCTAATGTCCTGGCCCCACTGGTGGACCTCCTGATGGCACTGGTATTTCTGGCCACTGTGGGATACAGAGTGTTGGACTGGATGGGCCTTTGGCCTGATCCAACATTGGCATCTCTTATGTTCTTATGTTCTTACACATTTTTTTTGTGCCCCGAGGTGTTGTGCGCCTGAGGCAAGTGCACCCTTGTGGTTTCAAAGTGCGTTCTTTCTCTCTTTATATTAAAACACTCTCAGTCCCTCGGCAAACTTAATAATACAAGACAAGCCCTGTTGAATGCTTAAACCAGTGGTCCAACTAGTCCAGTATCCTGTCTCACACAGTGGCCTACCAGTTCTTCTGGAAGGCCAACAACAAGGCACAGAGGTTGGGGACTTCCCCTGATGTGGCCTCCTGGCTCTGGGGTTCAGAGGATTAGTGCCTCCAAATGTGGAGGTTCCCCTCAGTCACCACGGCTAGTAGCCATTGAGAGACTCCTCCATGAACCCATCTAATCTCCTTTTGAAGCTATTGTTTCCTGTGGCACTCTGTCTTCTGTGAACGAATTCCACATTTTGATCGTTCTCTGTGTAAAGTAGTGTTTCCTTTTGTGCGCCCTGACCCTAGTCCTCATCCGCTTCATCGGATGCCCTCAAGTACTAGTATTTTGGGAGAGGGAGGAACTTTAAATTTTTGTGGTAATAAGCAGTGTTCCCTCTAAGCTGAGTTAGTGTGAGCTAGCTCACAGTGCTTTAGCCTCCAACTCACAGATTTTTGTCTTAGCTCAGGAGGGATGGCTCCAGAACAAACTAATTTATGCAGTAACCAAATCGCTTGCCCACAACTTCAATGGCAGTAGCTCACAGAGTAGCATTTTTGCTCACAGGGCTCCACAGCTTAGAGGGAGCGTTGGTAATACCCAATTTACAGAGCTCCCTCAGCCGTAGACTTCCCTCATTCTGCTCAGGCTCCAGCTGATAGAAACAGAAAATGGGTGTTCCTCTTCCCTCATTCCCGGCTCTTCCCAGGAACGATGACACAATTCGTTTTTTTCACATCACTACACTTGTTAACGGCTCTGATGAAACAACGGAAGAATACCTAGATTAACATGCATACGGAGGATTCAGATCGTGAATCTTCTCTCTTCCTCTTTTTTCTGGTCTCTCACGACGGATGAACTCTCTCAGTTTTTTGCTTCCCCCCCATGGACCAGCTTTCCCTGTAAATAAATGCTTCCTCCTCCTCCTTGCAGGGCGGGGTGTCCTTTGAAGAGGTGGCCGTGTATTTCACCCGGGGGCAGTGGACCCTGCTGCGCCCAGCCCAGAGAGCTCTCTACAAGGAAGTCATGCTGGAGAATTTTGGGAACGTGGCCTCTCTGGGTGAGGGTCCTTTTGTTCTTCCCTGACTTCTTATTGTGAGGAGTAAGGTGGTCGTTACTGAGGAAAGATGGGGTCGGGGAGTCTGCCCTGGTCCCGATGGCTGATCTCAGCCACCTTCCGCGACCCTTCCTCTGAGGTGGGCCAAGGGATGCTTGGTGGGGAGAAGGTGGGGCGGTCTAAAGGTGGGGCTTCCTGCTTGGGTCTGAGCCTTCCCTTAACCTGGGCTGGGATGGGGCTGTGGAGGGGACTCTGCTGGCTTCTCTGCTGCGTTACTTAGTTCTCAGTCGGCATTTCCCTTCCAGCTGGCACAGAAATGCCAGCGCCATATTGCTTCTTCTTGCTCCACACTGTACTCCGCCCAGGCCCGTAGCTACGGTGGGGTCCCCCAGGGGCCCAGCCCCAGCACGCATCAGCCAGGCCCCACAAGGCCTCGCTAGAAATAATGTTTTTTAATATTGGGGAGTGCCAAGTGGGGCCCGCACCAGGGCACACCCACCTGCGTCTACTGGGAAGTCCGTCGCTTGGCTGGAGCACCTTAGCTTTCCCACCACTGGTGGCAGGCAGAGCCCTTGTGGGGCTCAGGGCAGCACTCGTCAGGTGGTGACAGCGGTGATAGATGTGGGAGGGAGGAACAAAGCCAAGGAGGGAGGGAGAGAGGCCGAGGGACGTCATTCCCACTCTGGCCTCAGCCCCTGCCTCCTCCGGCCGGCTTGGGTGTCCCACCAGCTGACCTGGACAGAGGGCTGGCTGGCTGGCTGGGGAGAGGTCAGAGCAGGTGGCTGCCAAGAGACAGCCTAGCCAGGCGGAGCTCAGTGGGCTGCACAGCCAATAGGGGCACTTTGGCACTCTGCTGGAGGAAGGGTGGCTGCCGAGCCCACGGCTGAAGGAGCGCGCCTCAAAGTGAGGCACTGACTTGGGGCGCCTCGGCCAGTCTCACGCCCCGATGCCTTCTGGATTCTACCCCGGGTGTTATCTGAGCCACAGAATCCACGTCCTAGGAGGGACCCACTTTTCTGCCCGTCTTGGGGGTTCCACGGCTGTCTGGCCAGTGGAAACAGGATGAGGTCCTGGATCAGAAGCAGTCGACTTGATGCCCAGAATGGTGATCTGCTGGCGGCTCCACACTTGGCTTGCCTGGTGCTTCTTGTGTGTGTGTGGGGGGGGGGGGGAATCCTCCCTCATTTCTCCCCCATAAGAGACACTGGCTACAGATAGTGTTAAGGTGCCTAAAAATACAGTTCATGTTTGAAGAGCTGCAATTAATTTTTTCAAAGAGAAAAAATGGCTGCCCCAGAAGAAAAAAAATTCCCCCCAAACCAAAAAATTCTGGCTCCTAGCCTGACTCCACCCCACCCCTATTATTTCCCTGTTGTGTATATCTGGAGAGACAAATTCTGCCTGGAATGGCTGAATTGATGTGCAGGCACATTAAGTTATAATTTTGTGTGTGTTTTTCCCTGATCAAAAGGACCTCCGATTGCCAAACCTGATCTCATATCCCGGCTGGAAGAAGAGGAAGAACCGTTTCTTCTGACCGCGGATGAAGAGGAGGGATTGACAGGTCGCTGCTCAGGTATCTTTCGTGGGCTTGTGGGTTCCTGCCGTTTCCTTGCTGCACACAGAGAACAGCATTCTAAGTTATTCTGAAGTCTCTGGCAAATTCATTGCGCCAGTATAGAATCCAGCCTCTTCCAGAAGAAATCCTGGCTGTCCCCGTGTATTTTAAACCATACCTAGGATTTGTCTCTTCTGACAGCTGTCCGGAGCAGTCAGCCGGGAAGCTGATTTAATATGCCATGAAAGGTGCAGAAGGGGTCTTGGAAGGGGGCGGGGCTCCACAGCAGATTCCCCCACTGGGAGGCAGGAGTGCTTCTCCCTTCAGTCCCTCTTGGTGCATCTCAGTGTGAATTGAGAATGAATTCTTCATTCTCTTTTTGAATGTAAACTCGATCCTTTAGTTTTTACCATTCCGGCTGTCTTCCCAACTTTACTTGCTAAGAAAAGGGGAGGACAGTTGCTGGGTCTAAAGCCCTTGGGGGGGGGGCACTGTTCTTTTAGCATACTGGGAGAGGGGATGGTGGGGTGCCCTTCTGAGGATGGGTCGTTCCAGCACTGGTGGGGGAAACTGTGGTGAAATGACCCTGTGGGCTCTTTTTTGCCACTGGCAATGCGGGATTTATGCTGCTTGCAATGGTCTCAAGAGGCTAGACCTCAGCAAGGAGTTCCCCTGCATCCAGCCTTTGTCCCACTCCAGTCCTCTTTCTTGTTTCTCACATCTACCACCCTAGGCCTCTAAGAGGCTCACAGTCTGCTTGCCTGAAACAGACTCTCCTTAATAGTATCAGAATCTCCCCTTTACAGCTGCCAAGGTGGAGAGAGGGGAAAGTTCTTGAAACCCAAGTTGTTAAGAGAGATTCTCCACACTGCAGGAGCCAGAGAATGAGGCTTTGTTCAAGTGCAGAGTCCAAAATGGCAACAGTTTCAGAAAGAGCACTGTATATTATACAGTGTGGCATGAAATGGAGGCACAAAAAACAAACCATTGAACTCCACAAGACTAACTCATCTGAGCATAAGAAAATCCAGTATGTAAAAACTCACCGTTTCAATTATCTCTGAAATGTATAGAGACAAAGGCCAAAGTAAGCTATTGGTTCCAGATTAATTGTTCAGTTTAAAATTACCCCAGTTTTTTATTCATCACCACACAAGGTCATCATCACAAATGGTTTTTCTTTCTTTTAGCAGGAGTAGTGTCGGAATCAGCAGATGAACCACCTGAGCACCTCTGGATAAAGAAAATGGATACATATTCAGACATGAAAGACAAACGTGAATATAGTGATGCCCAGAGGAACAAGGAGGGAAAGCATCCATATAAAGGGAGAAATACTTCTGGTCTTTTACAGGGCAGTGACTCTGTACAGAAAAAAATATGCAATGGAAAAAATGGGAATATGTGTACTCGAAGCAGAGAAATTATTAATATTCAAAGGAACTCCAATGAAAAAAGGAAAATATATAAATGCCTGGATTGCGGGAAAAGCTTTAGCCGAAAATATATACTAACTTCCCATCAAAGAATGCACAAAGGGGAGAAACCATATAAATGCCCAGAGTGTGGGAAAACCTTCAGTCAGAGTGGGCACCTTTCCTACCATCAAAGAATTCACACAGGGGAAAAACCACATAAATGCCTTGAATGTGGAAAAAGCTTTAGTCAGAGTGGAAACCTTGCTTCCCACAAAAGAATTCACACAGGAGACAAACCATATAAATGCCTGGAGTGTGGAAAAGACTTCAGTCAGAGTGGAAACCTTGCTTATCATCAAAAAGTTCACACAGGGGAGAAACCATATAAATGCCTGGAGTGTGGGAAAATGTTAAGTGACCATAAAAGCCTTACTTGCCATCAAAGAATTCATACAGGGGAGAAACCATATAAATGCTTGGAGTGTGGGAAAAGCTTCAGTCGGAGTGGAAACCTTAATGTCCATCGAAGAATTCACACAGGGCAGAAACCATATAAATGCAAGGAATGTGGAAAAAGCTTCAGCAGTGGTGGACACCTTTCTTCTCATCAGAAAGTTCACAGAGGGGAGAAACGATATAAATGTTTAGAGTGTGGGAAAAGCTTCAGATGGAGTGCGGAACTTATTCCCCATCAAAGAATTCATAGAGGGGAGAAACCATATAAATGCCTGCAGTGTGGGAAAAGCTTCACTCAGAGTGGAGGCCTTGCTTGTCATCAAAGGATTCACACAGGAGAGAAACCATATCAGTGCCTGGAGTGTGGGAAAAGCTTCAGTCAGGGAGGAAGTCTTGCTTCCCATCAAAGAATTCACACAGGGGAGAAGCCATATAAATGCATGGAATGTGGGAAAAGCTTCAGAGTGAGGGACAGCCTTACAAGCCATAAAAGAATTCACATGGGGGAGAAGCCGTATAGATGCCTGCAATGTGGGAAAAGCTTCAGGAACAGTGGAAGCCTTGCTTCCCATGAAAGAATTCACACAGGGGAGAAACCATATAAATGCCTAGCATGTGGGAAAAGCTTCACACAAGGTGGGAATTTTCATGCTCATAAAAGAATTCACAGAGGGGAGAAACCTTATAAATGCCTAGAGTGTGGGAGAAGCTTCACTGTACATGGAAACCTTACTTCTCATCGGAGAATTCACACAGGTGAAAAACCATATAAATGCCTGGAGTGTGGGAAAAGCTTCAGGAAGAGTAATCACCTTACTTCCCATCAAAGAATTCACATGGGAAAAGCTGTATAAATGCCTGGAGTGTGGGAAAAGCTTCAGTCCGAGAGGCAACCTTGCTTCCCATGAAAAAATCCAAACAGGTTAAAAATCATATAAATTCCTGGAGTGTGGGAAAAGTTTTAACCAGAGTGGACATTTTACTTTCCATCAAAGGATTCACACGGGGAGATGCCATATAGATCATTGTATTGTTGAAAAAGCTTCAGGGTGAGGGGAAGCCTTACTTCCCATGAAAGAATTCACATGGGGGGGCATGGCGATGCCAATTTGAAAATGGCCGCCTGAATCTACCGCTCCGAGGATAACCTCCCCTCTTCTAATCACCAAGCAAACAAACTGAGAGATTAACAGGAACAGTGTATGGAGACAGAAAGAGAAACACTTCCTCAACACAAAAATATCAAAAACAGTAAGGTACAAGTAAAAATAAACACAGCATTGGGATCGTTTCTGCCAGCGCAGTGCCGCTTAATAACTGCCAAAATGGCGCTGACCAATACTGATGCAGAAAAACAAAATGCCCCTGTCACAACTGCCTACCTAGCAGCGGCGTTTGTTGAAAATCAAAAGACAATGCTAGACAGTTAATCCACAATGCTGAAACCTATATATGACCAGTTAGAATAATGCAGAAAAGTATCAGAGAAACAAAAGGCATTGCCGAAACCGTGATAACTAACACCATACTAAATCAAAATGCTATACGTGAAATACATTAGAGTGAAGATGCAATCGCAGAAAGAGCGTTAAAAATAGATCTCTCTATGAGACAGAATAATTTAAAAATTCGGGGGCTAGAGGAGAACGTGGAGGATCCGGAAAATCTCACAACGTTCCTATCAAAATGGCTGACTAAAGAAGTACAACTCGAAGACGACATCCTGCCAGCAGTAACCAAGGCATATCGGCTGGAAACACTTAAAGCACTGAAGAACCGATCGTCTAGAGATATTCTGTTTACAGTTTTAGACTTAAGATTTAAACAAAAGATTCTGCAAAAAGCAAGGGAAATAGGATACCTCATTTATAAAGGAGGAAAAGTTGAAATCTATCAGGACTTGCCACCAGAAGCTCTAGAGAAAAGGTGCGAGCTAAAACCCATAACAGTGCGACTTATTGAAGCTAACAAGAGGTACAAGTGGATCTCACCCTTCATCTTACAGCTTAAACACATGGGCAAGAATCATCAAATCACGTCGCTGGAAGAAGGAAAGCAGCTGCTTCGGATGTTAAATCTTAAAGTCCCAATGGACATTACACTAAAGTCACTAAAAAGAAGGCTAGAAGCATCATCACCACCGCCATTGGAGCCAAACAAGATTGTCCGCTCAGAGACATGAGTACTACCTGACAGGGAAAGGGGAGATGCAGACTACATACAGATTGTGTGGCATTAGAGTTGTATGGATAATTTTTGTTATAAAAGCTAGTGTATGCCCATAAGTTTGAGGGAAAATATAGAAGTTAAAACTAAACATATAAAATTAGATGAAACGTGAATTTTTGGTAGTGTGAGCAATGTAGAGAATTTTAACTCAGAAGGTTACTGATCTCTGTGTGGTTAGAGATAACTATGTAAATTGGTTTGCTGTTCAAGCTTATATTAAAGTAGCAATACAGTTGTTTGCTTAGATATTTTTATATATTATGTTTGAAGAGAGGAGGAAGTCCTGGATGAGTGGCTGTAGTTCAGCTTCACTCAAACACTAGGTTCTCAAAGTATTAACTGGGTTTTAAAAACCTGGTCTCCTGAAAAACTTTTGGTGTTTGCAGGAGTCTTGAGAATCAACAAGGAAAGTATATAAATTTTTGAAATTCATAAAACAGTTTTTAACCTTTGATATTTAGTTTTAGAAGGAAAGAAAGATCAATTAATTGTACTGTTTATTGTTGATTCTGCATAACAAATTTATTGGAATTTTAAAAGTTTTTAAGATATAATTAATTTTTTTAAAATACACACAATTTATAGAGTAGATTTTAATCCAGTGTTAGAACTTCTTTGAATCAATTAAGATTGTAATTAAACAAAAACTTACAGATTTAAATAAGGGTAAAGACATTACATAAATATCGAAAGAGGTTTCTATTGTTCAAAAAATCCAGACTGTATCTAGGTAACGTATCTAGGTATCCAGATCCCGCTTGTTCAGGATGAGTTGCGACACTTAATCATCACATGATGCATTCTGAATTGATCAACATAATACACAAATGGAATAAGTTAAACATAAACTAGATTGAAAGATTTAATCTAATTAAATCCTTTATTTTACCTAAATTTATTTTTTTATTTAGGACAATCCCACAAGCTATTCCACTTGCAATTTGTAAACGGTGGCAAACCACTTTGACCCAATTTTTATGGGATAAGAAAAAACCCAGAATAAGTTTGTCTATCCTAAAGAGGCCTAGATCAATGGGGGAGTTCGCCTTACCGGATTTGGTGTTATATAATAGAGCGATCTTACTGGCCATTACACTTAAAATGTTACGATCTTCCAAAAGACCGGATTGGGTAGAAATTTGTGATGATTTGTTGTCCCCACATTCTTTAGCAGACATGGTATGGACTCGTGGAAATATTTCCCCTGAATCAAGAGACACCATAACAGTACTTTACCTGGCTGTTCAAAGCTGGAAGCAGCACACTCAATCTTTCCTACCCAAGATATCTAGATACACGTCATTTCTCAACCAGAAATAGTTTATACCTGGCACTGACCCTAATTTTGTAAAGCAATGGAAAAGTAAAAACATATCTCACATTGTAGATATTGCCAATAAACAAGGAGTGAAGAGTAAGGCAGTACTAGACCGGAATTTGGGCCAAACTATACCCTGGTTTCTCTTCTTACAATTGAGTCACTTAGTAAATTCTTTTGATATAATTAAGCTGATGTCACAGCCATTAACGAAATTAGAATGTCTGATCCAAGATTCAGATGGGATAAACAGAGGACTGATCTCTAAAATTTATTCATTATTGAATCAACAATCCAGTGCACCAAATCTGCAATATCAATCTGCCAAGCAGAAAGACTGTGCAACAATCCTTAATGAAGACATAGAACCAAATTTTGGAATTCTACTAGCTTCTGTACCACCTCTATGGCAATTCGATTTCAAAATCTAAAACTTATGACAAGATGGTACGCGACCCCCCAGAAACTTTCACACGTATCATCAACAATCTCTCCGAGGTGTTGGAAAGATTGTAAACAAATAGGTGACTTTGCCCGTTGTTGGTGGGGGTGTATAAAAGTTAAATCCTTTTGGTTAGAAATTATAAGGATCATTGAAGAAGTCACTGTGGTAAAAGTACCATGTACACCAGAAGTTTTATTTCTAAACACATGGCCACAAGATTTAATAGAAAGACCACATAAAGCTACTATTGAGGTCATGCTGGATTCTGCCAAAACCACAATAGTGACTTTTTGGAAAGACACTAAAGCACCAACGATTGAAGTCTGGTTCCGTAAATTGTGGAACCATTATCTTATGGATGCAGTTAATAACAAACTGTTACCCATCAAAATTCAAAGCAAGAGATGTTTGTTGGAAAGTGGTACCCGGTGTTCGAATACTTATCTCAGCAGCAATTTATTTCCTCTGAATGGTCCCAATTTGAAAAATGGATTTGATATATTATTTTGAATTGGATAGAGGTTATTCTAATTTATAAACTTTTTATTTCTGTAAGTGAGCAGTATTAAATATCAATTAACAAAGCATTTCCTTTAGTTAAAAACTGTTTTAGTTATGTTTTGACTATATTTACATATTGCAGTGAGTCTCACTGCTTCATTGTGTAATATGTTTAATGTACACTGATATCGGTTTACTCATGTACATGAGTAAGTATATGTATTCAATATCAAAATAAGCATAATTCAATGTACTATGTTATGGTTTAATATGTTGATGTTATCGTTCAAAATAATAAAAAAAATTAAAAAGAATTCACATGGGGGAGAAATTATATAAATGCCTGGAGTGTGGGAAAAGTTTCATGGACCATGGAAAACTTACTTCCCATCAAAGGATTCGCACACGAGAGAAACCATATAAATGCCTGGAATGTGGGAAAAGCTTTAGGCAGAGTTTTAACCTTACTTCCCATCAAAGGATTCACACAAGGAAGAAACCATATAAATGCTTGGAATGTGGGAAAAGCTTCAGTAAGAGTGGAATTCTTACTTCCTATCAAAGGATTCACATAGGGGACAAACTATGGAGATGCCTATAGAGTAGGAAAAGAATGTACTCAGGAGTGAAACTATATAAATGCCTGGAGCATTTGCAGCCCGCAAGCAACTGGTTCTAGTCTGCTTCCTTCTCCCCCTCTCTCTTTATTTTTTCAATAAATTTTTATTGATTTTCTACTACATACTACAAAACTAATAACTACAAAGCCTAAAAAAACTACAAAAAAGAGTAACAAGGCACTTTGATATACTATTCATGTGCTTTGGGTATTTATCTACGTATTTGTGATTACATTCAGTTATTTAATTTCTAAAAGAAAGATCAAAAAATCTTGTTGATTATTATCACATCTGGATATTAATATAAAGTCGTTAAATGCCAACACAGACAATCTCAGACCTTCACTTAGATTTCTTCTTATCTTTATTTTTTTTTTCTTCTTCTGCCAGGGGAAATTAACTTTAAAGGTTTTGGGAGTCGCAGCCCCCAAGTCCAAATCAGAGTCAGAGTCAAAGATTTCACCCAAAGACACAGAAGAAGCTGTAGAGGATGAACTGTCTGAATCCGATTTTTGTTGTTCGCTGCTCTTCTCCGTTGCCTTATCTTCCTCTGCTCCATTTCTTTGTTTAGATGGGGTCTGTTGTTGCTTAAGAAATAGTTCTGCTTTTAATAAAGAGTCAATATTTTCCTTCTTCTAATTAAAGTTGAAAATAAGTCCTTCTGGAAGAATCCATCTATACTGGACTTTTTTTTTTTTTAAAGAAAAGCCGTCATATTTCTATATTGCTTCCTTTCCCCCCGTATTTCATATGGAACATTTTTCAATATTTTTATCTCCTCTTCTTGAATTTTAATTGTTGTAGCAATAGAAGCTTTAAGTATTAAGTCTCTTGTTGATCTTTTTGCAAATTTCACAATTTCCCCTGGGAGGTTATTTTTTTTACAAACTCTGAATAGGTTCTGTAAATCATATCAATATCTGCTTTTATCATTTCAGGTTTGCGATTAATCAGGGGGGCCATAGCTTCACTTATGATTTCTCTTAAATTCTCATCCTTTTTCTCTGGCAAAACATAAACAATGTCTCAGCGAGGGGGGAAAATGGGGTCCAGAGGCAGAGGGTGGGTTTTTAATAGCTTAAATCTGACATGCTTCTATTTTTTGTTGTGATTTCACAACGGATAGGGTTCTTCCTCTGCGAATCCCCCCTTTCTGCATGGTGCTGTGCCGTTTAACTATTTCAGTATTTGTTCCACCCCCCTCTTGCAAATGTCTTTCTTTCTGAAAATTAAATTCGTTTCTTTAAATTTCTGGATCGCTTCACCACATAGATAGATTCTTGTTGTTTAAGTCCTTGTATGCTCTGGTCCAGTAACGTCTCTGAGCACCATTGCTGGCCTCGGGACAGCGGGACCTTCGGAGCAGAAAGGAGCTTGGTTCCCCCGAGCCAAAACTTCAGGGGCAGCCCCTTTGGCACTCCAAGCTAGAAGCTCCCACCCGGAGCTTCTTGGGGAGGTCGGAGCCAACCAATCCCCCTCCCTGCTGCCCCGATCCGAGTTGCCCCCATCGGTGCTCGTGAGTCGCCGCCAACCAGAAGTCCTCCCTTTTCCCTCTCTCTTGCTTCCTTCTGTGACACAGCTTGCTTTGCCAGGCTCTCTCTATTGTGCAGAACCTACAGAGCAAAGCCTCTCTTTCCTCCATTGACTGAGGCTGCTCCCCGTCCTTGCCCCCTAGGGAGGGAGAGAAAGAGCCAGAGCTTACTTTGCCAGGCTCTCTCTATTGTGCAGAACCTACAGAGCAAAGCCTCTCTTTCCTCCATTGACTGAGGCTGCTCCCCGTCCTTGCCCCCTAGGGAGGGAGAGAAAGAGCCAGAGCTTACTTTGCTGAGTTCCCTCAGTCGCACTGGAGAGATACAAAGCACCATTAAAACCAACAATGTTTTATTCAAGGAATTAGTTTTTTTGCCTTTCTTCAGAGAGAATATGTGTGTTTTGTTGGGCTGGTTATGCCAGGGCTCTCCTGGATGCAATGGAGCTCCCTTCCTCTTTTTCACTGTATTCATGCCCTCATGATCCAATATTACTCAGTAGGAAAGCAATGTGGACTATTTAGATGAGGAATAACAACAAGCCAGTGAGGTAGATTAGGCTGAGAGTGTCTGTTCAGATCAAGTTCACCCAGCACATTTCCTTTGTGGACTGGGTATTTTTGACTTCCCAGATAGTAGGCTGATACTGACCACAATATATATTGCTGTCTCTCTATTCTTGCAGTGCCTCATAGGAGTTGTAGTTATTTCCCTGGCGAAGACTATAGTTTTGTAGACAAACACGTAGCCCTCGTTCTGTATCATGATACCTTCATATGTTCTTGACCAGCCTACAAAACAACTTATGTACAAAAACTCGCAATGCCCAGCCATTTCATGTTTTCCCCTGGATCTTAGGCTCAGAGCATTGACCATGAGATTTCGGTAATTAATATCAATAAACCAAAAGTAGGTTTTCAACTTACTGATAAACACCTGAATAGCATGCTCAAGATTGCTACAGGACAGACATGGGCTCCAGATTCTGATGCAATAATTCAGAGCAAGAGGTGTCAGTTGTCAGAGACTGTTAAATAAACAAAATATTGCAAGAGTGCTAATGTTTGAAGCATGTTTTATTTTTAAAATTCTTTCTATTTGTCTGTGTCCTTGATAAAGTTTATATATCCACTACCTTGCATTACATTTTATGACACACGTGGCCCAGCCTGACAAAGTCCCATTTATGTCAGGTCCAGCCCTCATAATAACATGCCTGCTTTAAGGCTTCAGAAATTAACAGCCAGAGTTTGGGAACCTGTAATCCACAGCCTAGCTACACTGCCGGATTCATTGGTTCCCTCCTCATGGACATTTTGTGCAGGAAGGGGAACATGTGCCACTCTGCAAGGCCCAGATTGCCCAGTGAACGGGCCAGAGTCCTTAGCATTTAAAGCAACAATCTACTGACATCCCTCTGAACAGCAGAAAGCTTCCTGCAAACCATTGACCCCCCCCTGTCCTGTTCAGTGCTAGAGGACAAGGTTGAAACCCCAAGAAAGACCTGTGGTTTCTGCAATACTTCTTTGCACCCCACAGATGAGTCACATAGGGTTTCCAATCTCCAAATAGGGCCTGGACTGGAGTGTCGTGCAGTGTGTTGAATTTGAGTCAGACCGCTCTAGCTAAAGTCCAGTTATGCCCTGCTGAGAGCTAACTGTAGCAAACCACGCTGACACAGTCTTGTGGTTAACTATGTACAGTTTTATTTTACAATATATACAGCTCACCATCAAAGTGCTTCGCAAGACACCGCATAAAGGCAGAAGGAGATACAGACACAGACTACATACACATATATACAGTAATCAGCCAATCAGCTTCCTGCTCAGTCACTGTGAAAGAGCTTTTTCCAGCTCCTGCCTGGACCGGTTAGTTCTGGTTCCTGTAGCTGTCAAACAAAGTGTCAGTTTAGATGGACATGATCACCTGTTCTGAAGCCTTACAAGTCAACATGGAGTTCTTTTGGAATTACACCTGATCTCCAGACCAGATGGCAGACCCTAAGGCAAGAATGTCAGTGGAGGGTGGTAAGCAGTGGGGTACCGCAGGGATCAGTACTTGGTCCACTGCTTTTTAACTTGTTCAGTAATGATTCGGAGTTGAGAGTAAGCAGTGAAGTGGCTAAATTTGCGGATGATACGAAGTTGTTCAGGGTGGTGAAAACCAGTGAGGATTGTGAGGCACTCCAAAGGGATCTGTCAAGGATGGGCAAGTGGGCGGCAACATGGCAAATGGGGTTCAATGTGGCCAGGTGCAAAGTGATGCACATTGGAGCCAAAAATCCTAACTATAAATACACATTGATGGGGTCTGAACTGGCAGAGACTGATCAAGAGAGAGGTCTTGGAGTTGTAGTAGATAACTCAATGAAAATGTTGAGACAGTGTGCAACTGCAATAAAAAAGACCAACACTATGCTGGGGATTATTAGGAAGGGAATTGAAAACAAATCAGCCAGTATCATAATGCCCCTGTAAATCAATGGTGCAACGTCATTTGGAATACTGTGTACAGTTCTGGTCACCACACCTTAAAAAGGATATTATAGCTTTGGAAAAAGTGCAGAAAAGGGCAACTCGAATGATAAAAGGGTTGGAACACTTTCCTTATGAAGAAGGGTTAAAACACTTGGGGCTCTTAAGCTTGGAGAAATGATGGTTGAGGATTGACATGATTGAGGTTTATAAGATTATGCATGGGATAGAGCAGGTCGAGAAAGAAGTACTTTTCTCCCTTTCTTACAACACAAGAACTCAAGGGCACTCACTGAAATTGCTGAGCAGTCAGGTTAGAACAGATAAAAGGAAGTACTTCTTCACCCAAAGAGGGATTTCACTGCCACAGGAGGTGATGGCGTAGGGTTCCCGAGTACCTATCTACAAACTGGCGGGGGACACATGCTTCCCTGCCGGAAGATTTTTGCTTGTAACACAGGCGCTGCACTATTCCGTTGCCCAGACGTAGGCACGTAGCTGGGCGACGCTCTGGTAAATGGGACTGGAAACTTGATGGTACCATCGAGTTTCCAGCCCCATTGCTAGAGTATCACCCGGCTACGTGCCTATGTCACGTCTGGGCGACGGAATAGAGCAGCGCCTGTGTTTTCCCCGCGGGAATGGTCCCACAAAGAACTATACATCCCCCGCCGAATTAAGGTAAATACTTGGCCCTGTGATGGCGGCTACAAGCATGGACAGCTTCAAGAGGGAATTAGATAAGCATATGGAGCAGAGGTCCATCAGTGGCTATTAGCCACAAGGTATAGATAGGAACTCTTGGTCTGAGGCAAGGGATGCTCTGTATTCTTAGTGTTTGGTGGGGACAACAACAGTGGGAGGGCTTCTAGTGTCCTGGCCCCACTGGTGGACCTCCTGATGGCACCTGGTATTTCTGGTCACTGTGTGACAGAGTGTTGGACTAGATGGGCCATTGGCCTGATCCAACGTTGGCTTATCTTACATTCCTTAGAGTGGGGAAAGGCAGAGTATAAATAACAGTTTTTCATCATCAACTTGAAAGGGGCATGGGGACACAACAAGGAGACTCTGTCCAGTGATGGGTATCCTACTCACCAACGGGCACACTGCCTAGCGGGCTGGTCATGCTGCTGAGGGCACCCACCCACTCACCCTGCCAGTGGCAGAGCAGGAGAGGAGGCTACTGGCGTAGTCTGAGATCCCCCAGGAGGCCACTTCAAGCCAGGCCCTCCTGTCTTCCGTCATGCTCTGGAGTTCGCTCAATTTCATGTTCGTTGCATCTATGACACTGTCTAACCATCTCATCCTTTGCCGTCCCCTTCTTCTTTGACCTTCAGTCTTTCCCAGCATCAGGCTCTTCTCCAGTGAGTGCTCTCTTCTCATTTGGTGGCCAAAGTATTTGAGCTTCAGCTTCAGTATCTGGCCTTCCAGGGAACAGTCAGGGTTGATTTCCTTTAGGATTGACTGATTTGATCTCCTTGCAGTCCAAGGGACTCTCAAGAGTCTTCTCCAGCACCATAATTCAAAAGCGTCTATTCTTCAGCGCTCGGCCTTCCTTATGCTCCAACTCTCGCAGCCATACATGACTACCGGGAATATCATCTCTTTGACCATACGGACTTTTGTTGGTAGGGTGATGTCTCTACTTTTTATTACACTGTCTAGGTTTGCCATAGCTTTCCTCCCAAGGAGCAGGTGTCTTTAAATTTCATGGCTGCAGTCAACGCCTGCAGTGATGCTACCGGAGCCTTTTTATTTGGCTTATAACATCAGCAATTGAATATTACAGTATCAGTATAACCTAACAGACGCATTATTGGAACAGTACAACAATATTCAACTTGCCAATTGAAAAACCACCTTCCCAGGGTAGGGGAAGAAAAAATGGCTGCAGTTCGGGCAGGACCAGGGGAATCTGAAGTGGCAGCCACCCCAGGCATGGTTGAGAACTTCAACTCTGCAGCAAAGCAGGTCTGGGGAAAATAGGAGAAAAGTTGGGGGAAACTCTGGGAGATATCCAAATGCCCCCATGATGCTGTGGGAAAGCGGGAGAAAGACTCACCCCCTAAGCATGAAATGTGGAACAAATGACCTCTGTGGAAAAGGTCTAACGTGCTTGTTACGTTCTCAAAGACAAAAGGGCACAGCATTGATCATGAGGAGGAAACAATTCTTGGGAAATCCCCCTTTCCATGCATTAGGATCTGTTTTCTGTGGATAACCTTTTTTCCCCATCCCCCTGGGGGGGGGTTTATTGGCTTTTTTTTTCAGACTACAAAATTACAACAGAAAATATAGGAAAGGGAACTACATCTAGGGAATAAAGAAAAAAGACCCACAATTAACTAAAAATCCAAGAGTAGGAGATCATACATCATCTTAATACCATGCTATTTTCAAAAAGCTACTAATAATACAATGGATTTAGTCGGTTATGCTAGATTAATTATCGTTTAACCATCCCTTTAACTGTTTAAAGAAATTCCCAGAGCATCCCCAAGTTATTTCAACATTTTTTCAGGCACAAATCAGAGTCCTTCAGCCCTTATTTATTCTTATCTTTTCTAATCCTCAATTTATAAGGGCTTTTATTTATTCATTTATTATTTATTGTTGGGATTTATATCCCGCCCCATCCAGTATTCAGCTCGGGGCGGCTTACATAAGTTAAAATATATATACAATCAACAGCATAATAAAACAATGTATCTAACGTAAAATTTGGTGCTTGATTAATTTGCATAAAATCCAAGACGGCCGATGTCCCACACTGGCGGCTAAGTTCTTTACAGCAGGACACCAGGAAGAATGTTCCCCAGCTCTATTGGGCGACACCCACCCCATGGGGTAGGTGGTTGGAATATCATTGATGGAACAGTGGCGGCGGCGGCTCCCCCTCAAAAGCCTGGCGGAAGAGCTCCATCTTGCAGGCCCTGCGGAACTGCACTAGGTCCCACAGGGCCCGAGTCTCTTCCGGGAGCTCATTCCACCAGGTGGGAGCCGCCACCGAAAACGCCCTAGTCCTGGTTTGGGTCAACTTCACTTCCCGGGGGCCTGGAACCACCAGGCGATGGAAGTTCCCCGATCTCAGTGCTCTTGGGGGAATATACGGGGAGAGGCGGTCCCTTAGGTAGGCCGGACCCTGGCCATTCAGGGCTTTAAAGGTAAGCACCAGCACTTTGAAACGAATCCGGTATGCTATAGGCAGCCAGTGCAGCCTTTGAAGTGAATCCAGTATGCTATTGGCAGCCAGTGCAGTGCTTGCAGCCCAGTCCGGATATGGTCTCGCCTAGATAGACCCAACAACAACCTGTCCGCAGCATTCTGCACTAGCTGCAGCTTCCGGATTTGCAACAAAGGCAGCCCCAAGTAGAGAGCGTTACAGTAGTCAAGCCTCGAGGTGACCGTCGCATGGATCACAGTGGCCAGGTCTTCACGGCCGAGATAAGGAGCCAATTGCCTGGCCAGCTGCAGATGGTAAAAGGCTGACCTGGCAGTGGCTGCTACCTGGGCCTCCATC
>NW_015176472.1:791701-796372 GCF_001447785.1 Gekko japonicus
AACCAAGAGGGGCACGGATCAAGGTCACATGTGGTTGGGCGCACAGCCACGAACAGCCTGTCCACTTCCTCCAGGCTGAGTGGGTCAAAACATACTAAACCCGTCTCCAAAGACGTACAAGGGGCCTCAAGTTCCCTAACTGTATCAAGTGTGGCGGGGAGGTCACGACGGAGTGCCAAGACTTTATCTGCAAAAAAGCTCGCAAAAGCCTCGCAGCCGATGTCCAATTCCCTAATATTTTGTCTGCCCTGGGGCAAAGATGTTAAAGACCGAATTACCCTAAATAATTGGGCCGGGCGTGAGCTAGCAGACGCAATCGAGGCCGCATAGAAATCTCTCTTTGCGGCCTTGACTGCCATCACATAGGAATTCATAAGCGTCCTGTAGGATGTTCTGGACACTTCGTCACGAGCGCGACGCCACCGTCTCTCCAGCCGTCTCAGTTCCCGCTTCAGCAAGCGCAACTCCTGGGTATACCAGGGTGCTCGCCTCACACGGGTGCGGAGAGGGCGCCTGGGAGCGATCTCGTTGATGGCTGAGGAGAGCCGGCTGTTCCAGTCCTCCACCAGCTCCTCCAACGAGCCGCCAGGGGGTCCCGGATCCCGCAGAGCCATTTGGAACCGCATGGGGTCCATTTGACTCCGCGGGCGAGCCAAAATCAGCTCGCCACCTAAACAGCAGCCACCCCCTTTTCAGAGGGGGAGTCCTTGTCCGAAGACCCCGAGCCCAAGTCGCCATCAGATTTGCTTTCTTTTTCCTCCTCTTTGCCTTCTTCTGGTTCCCCAAGCTGTGTCCGCAGAAATTCACATGCTTTAAAAACAGAGTCAAACTTTTCTTTTTTATTGTTAATATTGAAAATGATATCTTCTGGGGTTAACCACCTGCAACTGATGCCATTTGTTTGTAAGAAAAGGATTAATTCTTTATAGTTCTTTCTCTTGTGTCTTATATCGAATGTCTTTTAAAATCCTGATATTATTGCCCCCCAATTTCCAAGGGCGTTCCCGAATTTGCTTTCAAAATAGCATCTCTCACGTGTCTCTTCAAGAATATGACCACTATTTCCCCAGGCAGATTATTTTTCTTGATGTACGATGAATAGGACCTGTAGACCACATCTATCTCGCTGCAAAGTGTTTTCTGCGGATAATCTGAGGGTAAAGTGCCGCAGTCCATGTTCCCGCTTAACACACACCCCCGGCCCAGCTAACTTGGCCCTTTCTTCAGTACCCCCCCCCATCGCATCTGTCCCGTCCTTCTCCCCAAAGTTTTCCCCTCAGCCCCACACTCCTTTCCCCCTCTTGCATCTCCTCCCTCTTCCCTCCAAGTCTCCCCTCAATGCCACCCCGAGTTCTTAATTCCTTCCTTCTGCAGCCTCTCCTTCCTAAGTGCCAGTGAAACCTGCAGCCATTTCAGCCCCGTCCAACCTCCAAAGGTACCAGGTTCGGATCCTGCACTAAAGTCCACTGCAGGGACCTTTTGTGTCTCTCTAGGGTGGCCAGGTCCAGGCTGGGAAACTCCAGGAGATTTGGAGATGGAGCCTGGGGAGGACAGGGACCTCAGTGGGGTATAATGCCATAAAGCCCTTTCTCCAAAGCATTTATTTTCTCCAGGGGAGCTGATCTCTGTAGTCTGGGGATGCGCTGTAATTCCAAAGGATCCCCATGTCCCACCTGGAGGCTGGCATCCCTCCTTCTCTCTCTAGTGCACTGGAGGGGGACCCCTGCTGGGCACGGGGGGGGGGAATTGGAGAAGAGGCCCACTTTCACCCCTGCTGCATCTCTCCGCCTTTCTCTACTTTGCTTCTTGCACTGCAGCAAGAATTTCTCCTTGTTATGTATCGTGCATACATGCCTGAGCTTCATCTGTTCAGCCATCTAAGGCTGGTACTGTAAATAGCACATTCTGATTGGCTACTCTGTGCAGTAGACCAATCAGAACCCTAGAGAGGTTCTGGAGGGAACCAAGTTCATTGGTCCTTAGGTTGATATATTTTTTTTACATTACATTACACTTTCCATTTATATACCACTCCTTCCCGAAGGCTCGGAGCGGTTTACAGAGACCTTTAAACATCCTAACTAGGGCCACGATGCAAGGGGAGGGTGAATGCCTACCAGGCACCCGAACAGCAGGGATTTCTCTTGTTGTTACTTTCTCCGGTCTTCTTCTTTTTCCATTAAATGGCGGTTCTTTCTTGTTTCACGGCGACGCGTCTCGTTGGGGATCCTCTTCCACAGTGGCCCCTTCTGGAGAAGCTCCCACGGCACGTGACTCTGCGATGGCTACAGCCGCTGGTCTCCGTCCCATTAGCTCCGACCACGCACGCCGTCACGTCGCCGCACCTCCTGGGCCAATCTCCAATTGGTTCTTTACTCACCAGTGGGCGTGGTTGTACAAGCCCGGTTAGTTTAAAAGAGAATCTGTTGCTCTCATGTTTGTGTTCGTTCCTGTCTTGTTCTAATAAAGCTGAATCACTTGTTAATGAGCTGCCTGAAGTCTCATACTTAGCACTCCTTCTCCCCCAGTTGCCCCACTTCTCCCCCTGCAAAGCCCCCTTTTGCTCACCAGCAGGGGTCATTTCGTAGAAAAAGAGCTAGGGGAACTCATTAGCATATGCCACACCCCCTGACATCAGGGGCCCGGCGGTGGACCTGCAAGGCCGGCGGGAGTGTGAGGAAGCCCCGCCAAGGCCCTCCCTGGCCCCAGGCAGGCAGGGGTGGGGAGAGGCGGAGAGGAAGCAACTTACCCTCCCTCTTCTCCTGCCTCCTTCTGGCTGAATGAGGGCCGGAAGCGGGGCGGCTGGAAGCAGGGGGCGGGGCTTCATCATGTGCCCTGCCCCCTGCACCTCACCCGGGGGAACTGCGATCCCCCGTGATTCCCCCCGAAATTACCTCTGCTCACCAGACTTCCTCCCAGGCATCCAAGCTGCATCTCAAGGCCACTTCAGAGGCCACTTGGGAGGGGGGGGGAGTAAAAAAGAAATGGTTTTCTCTGTAGCCTCCCCTCCATGCGCCTCTCTAGGACTCCCTCTTTTTCTCTCTGTTAAACCCTAACACAGGGTTTCACCAGTTCAAGGGACCCAGGAATGACAATGTAACCAGAGGATTAAGGTTAAAGGTAAAGGTTTCCCTTGCTCGAAAGCCAGTCAAATCCGACTCTAGGATGCGGGGCTCACCTGAATGTCCCAGACATAGGGCATGCCAGCATCTGAATGTGCAAGAGAGAAGGGTGTGTGTGTGCCAGACTTCAGCTGTTGCAAAGGCAACGTGAAGGGCCGTGAGTCTTTCTTTGCAGATCGCCTCTCAGGGAAGGGAAGATCGGGTCCTAAGCAACCGCGTTCACTTGCCTCAGCGTGGATGCAGCCTTGTGATCTCGCACCTTGTCCTGGCTGCCAGCCTCCCCTCCTCGCTGCTGAAGACTCTGATTGATTTCCCAGCATTCTGACCTTCGGCTCTGTTTCTCGGCTTGCTTTTGGACTGTGTGTCTAGCTTTCAGTGAAGTGTATCCGTGGCAACTGGCCAGACCCAGCACACCTGCAGATCTTAACTGAATTACGTATAACTCCTAGCAATGGAGATCGGTTCCTTGGGAGGGGGGGAGACTGCTTTGGAGGGTGGGCACTGTGGCATTATAGCCCCTAAGCTCTTTCCCCTCCCCAAACAGGAGAGCTACAGGAATTTCCCAACTCCAGGCAAGTGTTAGCTGGTGAGGAAATACAGTTCCCACACAGAGCCTACAGTAGTCATGTATGGCTGCGAGAGTTGGACTATAAGGAAGGCCGAGCGCCGAAGAATAGATTCTTTTGAACTATGGTGCTGGAGAAGACTCTTGAGAGTCCCTTGGACTGCCAGGAGATCAAATCAGTCAATCCTAAAAGAAATCAACCCTGACTGTTCCCTGGAAGGCCAGATAATGAAACTGAAGCTCAAATACTTTGGCCACCAAATGAGAAGGGTGCCCACTGGAGAAGCCCCTGATGCTGGGAAAGATTGAAGGTCAAAGAAGACGGGGACGGCAAAGGATGAGATGGTTAGACAGTGTCATTGATGCAACGAACATGAAGTTGAGCCAACTTCAGAGGACGGCGGAAGACAGGAGGGCCTCCTGCGGGATCTGGTCCATGGGGTCGCGAAGAGTCGGACTCGACTGTGCGACTGAACAACAACAAAAAAAGAACAAGTCCTTTATTGTAAAGAAGGCCAATCAAGATAGGATAGAAACAGAGACAGCATTATAATCGAGTTAGCAGAAGGCATGTCCTGCCCTCATGTTTGCAAGGCAGAGAAAAGAGAAGGAGAGAAGGCGGAAGCCAAAAGGAGATTCCCTGAGAGTAGCCATCTACACACCAAATGGACTGGATCCGAACAGCAGAAAGGAACGGATGCATCTCTCGGGTTCTTTACAGCCCCCCCTCTGAAGTCAGAAGCTAAGAGACAGCGCAAAGTCCTTCACTTCCACCACAAGCTGCCTTGCCAATCACTTTAACAGGAGGGCGACACTCTGCTTTGCCCCCCCCTTTCCCCAGTTTGAACTTGGGCTCTGCCTTTTCATTCAAAGGGCCATCAAGACCACGGATGCCAAAGGACAACATCACTTTTAAGCAATCCTCAGCTACATAACAAGCAAATGTTGAAAAACCACAACCTGTGGAATTATAGAGCCTCCTGC
>NW_015176472.1:796460-833589 GCF_001447785.1 Gekko japonicus
GAATCACAGAATCACAGCGTTGGGAGGGGCCATACAGGCCATCTGGCCCAACCCCCTGCTCAATGCAGGATCAGCCTAGAGCAGTGATGGCGAACCTTTTAGAGGCCGGGTGCCCAAACTGCAACCCAAAACCCACTTATGTATCGCAGAGTGCCAACACGGCAATTTAACCTGAATACTGAGGTTTTACTTTAGACAAAACAACTCATACATTAACATCTTTTGTCTTAAAAGAAAAACACAACAACAGAGCTTTCAATGATACAAACAACTTTTTTATTGAATGGTAAAAGTTTGCATTTGACATGCTTTTGAACATGGGGGTAGCTGGAGTGTTCTGGGACTGGAATGACAGCCCCTGGGGATAGCAGATGTGCTCTGGACCTGCAATGAGAGACCAGGGAGTGGAATGACAGCCCCTGGGGGCAGCAGGAGTGTTCTGGGACTGGAATGACAGGACCCAGAGTGGAATGACAGCCCCTGGATGTAGTAGGAGTGTACTGGGACTGGAATGACAGACCCCAGAGTGGAATGACAGTCCCCCAGGGGTAGCAGAACACTCCTACTACTCCCTGGGGCTGTCATTCCACTGTCGGGCCTGTCATTCCATTCCCAGAATACTCCTGCTACCCCCAGGGGCTTTCATTCCACTCTGTGGTCACTCCTTCCAGTCCCAGAACACGTCTGCTACCCCCAGGCCCTGTCATTCCACTCTGTGGTCTCTCATTCTGGCCACAGAACACTCCTCCTTCCCCCAGGTGCTGTCATTCCACTCCGTGGTCTCTCATTCCAGTCCCTGACAAGTGTTTATCCAGCCGCTGCTTAAAGAATGCTACCACCTCCCTAGGCAGCTGATTCTACTGCTGCACAATTCTTACTGTAAAGACGTTTTTCCTAAGATCCAGCCGGTACCTTCCTGCCCTTAATTTAAACCCATTATTGTGAGTCCTCTCCTCTGCTCCCTGCCCTCCTCTAATTGTCAGCCCTTCAAATACTTCAAGAGGGCAATCCTGTCCCCCATCAGCCTCCTCTTCTCCAGATGAAACATTCCCAAGTCCTTCAGCCTTTCCTCACAGGGCTTGGTCTCCAGGCCCCCAATCATCCTCGTCACTCTCCTCTGCACCCGCTCAAGTGAGGCCTCCAGAACTGCACACCTGACGGTCGTACGCCTCCTTAAATTGGTTGCTGGGGAGCACAGGCAAGATGATGCTGTTGCAGACTTCCTGACTATGGGCTTCCTAGAGGTAGCCGCTTGGCCACTGTGTGAACAGAGTGCTAGACTCGCAGGGCCTTTGGTCTGATCCAGAAGTGATCCTCTTATGTTCTTACACACAGTCTTACAACCTTGATGAGGACTGGATCCTTAAAAAAAAAACACCTTAAAAGCTTTCCTAATTAATACGATATGATATCTAGGTGACATCTTACATGGCTACAGATGACCAAGGGAAAAGACAGAGGCAGCAGTTAGAAATCTGGGGAGAAGAGGTTCCACTGACTCCAAATGGAAGGCTGTTCCACAGAGGTTTGGCTGGGAGCAGACTGAGGGTATAGACGACAGGGCAGGACACTAACCAGCCTTGTCCCTGCAGATCGGAGGGACCTGCTCTTGTCATCTGTCCCTGTGCCCCAAAAACAGCCTGCAGGTTGTCCCTGCCTGGCATCAGGGGTCATTTCGTAGAAAAAGTGGTGGAGGAGCTCATTAGCATAACTCATTAGCATAACTTATTTGCATATGCCACGCCCCCTGAAATCACCAGAAGTGAGTCAGAAGGCAACACCCACCGCTCAGGCTCCGCTGGACTGTTTTGGATTGCTAACTAGTGGGGGGGGGGGAACATGCAGATCTGCCCTCCAAGAGGAGGGAGAGCTTGTACCTGAATAAAACTTGGTCTTAAGGGTGCCACTGGACTGTTTTGGATTGCTAACTAGTGGGGGGGGGGCTCTGCAACTGACCTGGCTGCTTCTTGCTCTGACTGAGGGCTGCTGGGAGCAGGGGGGGGGCTTGTTGCATGTGCCCGCCCCCTGGGCTCTTTACTGCCGGAGCTCCGCTCCTGTGCGCTCCTGCAGGAAATGACCCCTGCCTGGCATCATCCAGAGTCCTGCTTTCTCTGAACTAATTTCTGGAGTTTCAGCCATCTCACTGGCATGGTGGCCCATCTGTCATGCACTCTTCTCCGTCGCATGGCTCCTGGCATTTCTGCCTAGCATATCATGTCTCTAATGCTCTATGTCTGTGCCGGAGACAGTGAGAACAACCCTTTTGTCTTCTGCCACGACGACAAACGTGACACTTTTTGTGGACTCACAGAAACTGACAGCATCTCCTGTCTTCTTCCTCTTTATGCCACAGCCTCTGCTGCCTGCCTCTCAAGTGTCTATTGGGGCTTGGGTCTCTTGCTGGCCTGAGGACCATGGGTATCCTACGGCAACTGGGAACACATGAAACTGCCTTATCCTGGATCAGACCAGCTGTCCATTAAAATCAGTATTGTCTACTCAGACTGGCAGCGGCTCTCCAGCAGAGTTCTTTCACACCACCTTCTACCTAGTTCTTTTAACTGGAGATGCCAGGGATTGAACCTGGGACCTTCTACATTCCAAGCATATGCTCTACCATTGAGCCACAGTGCCTGTCTGTGGAAGGAGAGAGATACACCCCCCTGTACCCTAGCAACCACAAATATCAGCCCTGTCAGTGGACCCTGTCAAGGTAAACTAGGATGTCCTCCCTCGGGTAATGCTGCCCACTGAGGGCAACTCAGCCGACTTCAGATTCAGCTGACTTCATCAAGGTAGGTTCCTCAGTTAAGTGTGTGACGTTTTGGGGGAAGTGATCATCCGTGAAACAACAGCTCGGACCTTGTGATATGAGCATTGTGGAGCACTGGGCTTGGAGAGCGGTCCATAGCTGCTTTCTCGTGTGCTCCATTTCCCATCTGCTTGTTACTCGGCTTAGGCATTTGGTGGTTTAATGACGTGTGAGCGAGAGTAACTTGTGATAGTCTCCTGAGCGGAGGCAGAGAGGACACAAGATCTCTGGCTTGTTTGGATTTGCTTTGGGTAAACGTTTGGATTTCTCATAACGTTTGAAAGGCCAGAATCAAAATTGCTGGAACCACCTTCTTCAAGAAGAAGAAGAAGAGATTGGGTTTATACCCCACCCTTCACTTGGAGTCTCAGAGCGGCTTACAAACTCCTTTCCCTTCCCCTCCCCACAACAGACACCCTGTGAGGTGGGTGGGGCTGAGAGAGCTCTGACACAAACTGCTCTTTTTCAAGGACAGCTGCGCCAGAGCTTGTGACTGACCCAAGGTCACATCAGCAGGTGCAAGTGGAGGAGTGGGGAATCAAACCCGGTTCTCCCAGATTAGAGTCCACACACTTAACCACTACACCAAACTGGCACTTCAAGAGTCGTAGAGGATCTGGGATGAGGTCAGATCTGAGGGTTCTTGTTAGGCACAGGAGATTTCCATGAAACAAAAGCCAACATAGGTGGGCTTTTTGACCTTGCAGCTGGACACTCTTCTGGAGGGTGGGGGAAGAACAATGCTTCTTTTCCGGAAGAAAGAGAGAGGCCTCTCTGCCAGATGCCAGAGATGCTAACTGAACAGGGAGAACCGCAGTCAGACAACCGACTACAGGCAAAACAGGATAAGCTTGTGGGAGAAACAGGGCCGTCTCTCTTCCTCTCACTCACTTTTTGGACTATGAAAACTAGTTTAAAAACTTACCCTGTGGTGCCTACTTCCTGCAGCTGTGGAAAAAGCCAAACGACAGCTGTATAGACAAACACAGCAGGTGGAGATATAAGCAGTTGGAAAGAGATCCCCGCAAGTTCCCCGTTTTGTCCAAGAAACGTTCATTTCCCTATCCGGTGCCCAGGGCTCTTTTTGTAGAAAAAGCCCAGCAGGAACTCATTAGCATAATAGGCCACACCAAAAAGCAGAAACTCATTAGCCTATTAGGCCACACCCCTGAGAGCACAGCTCATTAGCATACTAGGCCGTACCCCCATGTTACCAGAAGTGTGGTTATCCAGCCACACCCACCTTTTGCTTGTTATTCTGTTTACCTTGTTTGTTGTCAAAACCCAGGGGGGGTTTTGTAGCAGGAACTCCTTTGCATGTTAGGCCACACACCCCTAATGTAGCCAATCCTAATGAGTTTCTGCTGTTGGGTGTGGCCTATTATGCTAATGAGTTCCTGCTGGGTGGCCAACTTGGGAGCCAGCCGGAACTCCGTTCCTGTGCGTTTCTGCCCAAAAATAGCCCTGCCAGTGCCAAAGGCATGGCGACAAACTATTTGCTTGCACCCAATCTGTGATCTACACCCAACTCAGCGATAGGAGAGTTAAAGCCTCGTTACCTGAACTCAGCTGCGGAATCACTCATGGTCCATTTAAGACAAAGTCTCTCACAGAGACTTACCTCTTGCAGCACAATGAAAGATCAGAGGCCAGAATTGTCAGCAGAACAAGCAGAGAACTTCTTGGAGTTAATGATTTTGTTTAAAATAAAGCATTGCGCTGTTTATTAGGCACGAACTTGATAGATATAAACAGGTCAAATGACTTCTACAAGTATAGAAAAAAATGCATGCGATAAAAAGCAGTTATCTTAACATTTCTCAAACTTTGCTAAAGACCTAAGCATACCATTATCTAAGATTAAGGCAAATTAGGTTTTAAGTGGATTGGCAAAATACTGTGTAAAATGGGAAGCCCAGCACAAATGATATGTTTATTTAATGTATGTTTATTTAATGTTTATTCTCTGACTGCAAGCCACCAGCAGACAGTCTCATTAGATGTCTACGTGACACTTTTTTTATAAAGGAGGTGACAGATTGGGGGGGGGGAATAAAACTGTAAATTAACATGGGATGTGGAATGGTATACTGTGACTTGACGGCACTTAACACCTGAACACAACCTTAACATGCAATTGTTCTCTAAGGCCCCGGTCACACGGCAAAGTTGCCACGGGAGAGGCACAGATGGTGGGCGGATTATCCGGGCGTGATCACACCCCAACATCTGGGAAGTGGAGCGCACCCGTGGCTTACCGCCGACAATGCGCCTTAAAAAACGAGTACCTCCAAGGTACTAGTAAACGTTTGCCATGGGCTGCCTCCAGACGCCCATGGTGTGATTGCGCTGGCGCGCAGCATTCCCCTCCGGTCCCTCGTTTACCCGCCGGCGTGAGGGAAGGACCCGTGGTGTGCCGCCGGTGCGTCTGATTGCGTAATCGCGCATCAAACTGCACCGGATCAATCAGCCACGCCTCCCCCCCCCCCCGCGATATCCGGCCTGTGTGACCGGGGCCTAAGAAAAATAATTGGTCCCCAAAGAGATTATGCAAATGACTAACAGGTGGATAACAGTACATACGGAAATGAGCTTGTGAGTCACTGCTCACTTCTTCAGATACAGTTAGAATGTGAGTCCACCTGTCCTTATATCTTGGAGAGTGGAGTGATTTCAGGTGACAAACAACAATAGGTCAATGACAATAGCAAGCATGATTCTTACATTAGAAACCAAAACATTCAAAAGGGGGGGGGGCATTTTAACCTTCCAGGACATTCAGTTGCTGACTTAAGATTTCCTTACAAAGGAATTTCAAAGGGAGATGATAAGGAGAAAATGCTGAATTGCAACTGATATGGAAGCGCAAGGCAATGCCTCTTCCTGGACGGAATCAAGCCTTAGGACATTCTAGCTGCATCTGAAGAAGTGAGCATCAGTGACTCACAACAGCTCATAAAGGTAAAAGTCTCCCTTGCTCAAAAGCCAATCAAATCCGACTCTAGGGTTGCGGTGCTCATCTCCGTTTCAAAGCCGAAGAGCCAGCGCTGCCCAAAGACGTTTCCATGGTCATGAGGCCGGCATGACTAAACACCAAGGCGCACGGAACGTTGTGACCTTCCCACCGAAGTGGTCCCTATTTATCTACTTGCAATTTCTTGCTTTCGAACTGCTAGGTTGGCAGGAGCTGGAACTAGAGACGGGAGCTCACTCCGTCATGCGGCACACTCGGGTCTCGAACTGCTGAACTACCGACCTTCCACAGCCTGCAGCTCAGCGTCTTAACCACTTGAGCCACTGCAGCTCCTCAACAGCTCATACCCTGCCACAAATTTTGATGGTCTTGAAAGGGCTACTGGACAGAGTAACACAGGTACCCATCTGGATCTACAGTACATCTTGACAACTTCCATTACATTCCCAAAGCATCTGGTATTACTTTTGCTATATCAATGAACTGACCAGTTGAGAGGTGGTCCTGAACTTCTGGTACTTTTCCAGAGCAGCAGCTGAACTTTACAGAAGTTATGAAACTACTTATGAATATACAGATTAGTATGCAAACATGCTCCTGCCAACCTAGCAGTTCGAAAGCAAGAAATTGCAAGTAGATAAATAGGTACCACTTCAGTGGGAAGGTAACAGCGTTCCATGCGCCTTGGTGTTTAGTCATGCCAGCCACATGACCACGGAAACGTCTTCGGACAGCGCTGGCTCTTCAGCTTTGAAACGGAGATGAGCACTGCAACCCTAGAGTTGGATTCGACTGCTTTCGAGCAAGGGAACCTTTACCTTTTATGCAAACATGAATGACAAGATGAATGGGCAACATCACTAGATGAATAGGACCCCTGACTCCACCACCCCAAGACATTGCAATGGGAGTATGGAGGCCTGCGTAATGGAAGCTTCCCAGAGGTTTGTTCCCTTGTGATTATGGTTAAGATAAGTTACTACTGTTCGAAGAGTGATCACTCTATTACTACAGAACAGTACAAAAGTGTCTTAGGAAATAAAAATATATACTCTATTATATATACTCTATAGTCAACATAGTATTTAAAAATTGGATGGAAAGAAGCTAGAGAAAAAAATATAGATAATAAAGAGATAGGCTATACATTTAAAGATTTAGAGCAGGTTGAGAAAGAAGTACTTTTCTCCCTTTCTCACAATGCAAGAACTCGTGGGCACTCAATGAAACTGCTGAGCGGTCGGGTTAGAACGGATAAAAGGAAGTCCTTCTTCACCCAAAGAGTGATGAACACATGGAATTCACTGCCACAGGAAGTGGTGGCGGCTACAAGCATGGACGGCTTCAAAAGGGAATTAGATAAGCATTTATGGAGCAGAGGTCCATCGGTGGCTATTAGCTACAAGGTATAGATAGGGACTCTCAGGCTGGGGCAAGTGATGCTCTGTATTCTTGGTGCTTGGGGGGGGCAACACTGGGAGGGCTTCTAGTGTCCTGGCCCCACTGATGGACCTCCTGAAGGCACCTGGTATTTTTGGCCACTGTTTGACAGAGTGTAGGACTAGATGGGCCATTGGCCTGATCCAACATTGGCTTCTCTTATGTTCTTATTACATTTAAACCAAGAAACCGATGGGCTGGCCATTTAGCGCAAAAGAAAGGAGCCCCAATGGCTTCCAATGTTTTGTTTCTGTGCTCAAGGGATCTTCTAAGTAGATAAAAGGTAAGTAAAAAGAGACATCCCCCTTTTTGTTTTCTTCTTTTATTGTCAAATGGGACATACAAGAAAGCTCCCAAGAAAAGGAGCTTTGCAGAAGAAACATTTTTGTCCTTTCATCTTGGTGTGACAAACAGTAAGGACCGGCACTGCAAGACATGCAAATCTTGGGGAAGGACAGTGTGGGGAAGAGATCTGGGGTAAGAACATAAGAACATAAGAGATGCCAATGTTGGATCAGGCCAAAGGCCCATCCAGTCCAACACTCTGTGTCACACAGTGGCCAGAAATACCAGTGCCATCAGGAGGTCCACCAGTGAGGCCAGGACATTAGAAGCCCTCTAATGCGTGTGGTATAAGGAGAGATCAGGACACTGATGAGGGCTGTGAAAGAGGAAAGGAGATGGGAGGGCTTTGGAATTTGAGGACAGGGGCTGCGGTCACACAAAGTAAATAATCCATTTTCAATCCATTTTCAGTGCACTTTACAACTGGATTAGTTAGTGTGTGTGACCACAGCTGGGGTGAGTATTATAAGAATGGAACATAAGAGAATAAAGAAAAGGAGATGCATAAAGAAAGGAGAAGAGCTACTATGGCTGCCTTCCACCCTACGTAAGTATTCAAAACTGTTGGAGATTAAAGCTGAGGGGAAGAAGCCTGTGAAGACAAAAGAGACTGAGAAGACAGCACAGGAAAAAAACTGATAACCAGCACGCATGCTACAGATGGAGATCAGGATGTCAAGAGAGTAATGGGGAAAAGGGGGGAAAGACCAACAATGATCTAAGTTTAAGAAAACCTAGGCTAGACACGCAGGGACAGAGAAGTGAGAGAATAGAGCAAAAGGCAAAGTAGGTCAAAATGAGAAGGAGAGAGAGAAAAAGGGAGTCTACACACAGAGTTTAAGTTGCTGTTAGTAAATGTTTTTATTTATTATTTATCTATCTATTTATTTATTTATTTCAATTTGTATCCCACCCTCCCTGCCGAGGCAGACTCATCAGGCTACAAAAGTGGTGAGCTCATCAGAAGGAAGGTTCTATCATGAATAAATCTCATGGTTTCTCTCCTGTGTGAATTCTCTTATGGGAAATAAGACTGTCCCTCCAAGCGAAATGTTTCCCACACTCCAGGCACTGATATGGTTTCTCCCCTGTGTGAATTCTTTGATGAGACTTCAACCCTCCATTGTCTCTGAAGCTTTTCCCACACTCCAGACATTGATATGGTTTCTCCCCAGTGTGAATTCTTTGATGGGAAGTAAGGCGTGCATGGTCCCTGAAGCCTTTCCCACATTCCAGGCATTGATATGGTTTCACCCCTGTATGAATACTTTGATGGGAAGTAAGGTTAAAACTCTGACTGAAGCTTTTCCCACATTCCAGGCATTTATATGGTTTCTCCCCTCTGTGAATTCTTTGATGGGAAGTAAGGTGTGAACTCTGACTGAAGGTTTTCCTGCACTCCAGGCATTGATATGGTTTCTCCCCTGTGTGAGTTCTTTGATGAGACTTCAAGCCTCCATTGTCACCAAAGCTTTTTCCACATTCCAGACACATATATGGTTTCTCCCCAGTGTGAATTCTTTTATGGGAAGTAAGGCGTGTATGGTGCCTGAAGCTTTTCCCACATTCCAGGCACTGATACGGTTTCACCCCTGTATGAATTCTTTGATGGGAAGTAAGGTTAAAACTCTGCCTGAAGCTTTTCCCACATTCCAGGCATTTATATGGTTTCTCCCCTGTGTGAATTCTTTGATGGTAAGTAAGGTGTGAACTCTGCCTGAAGCTTTTCCCACATTCCAGGCATTGATATGGTTTCTCCCCTTTGTGAATCCTTTGATGAGCCTTCCAGGCACCTCTCCCACTGAAGCTTTTTCCACACTCCAAGCATTTATATGGTTTCTCCCCTGTGTGAATCCTTTGATGGGAAATAAGTTGTGAATGCCGAATGAACCTTTTCCCACACTGCAGGCATTTATATGGTTTCTCCCCTGTGTGAATCCTTTGATGGGAAATAAGTTGTGAACTCCGAATGAAGCCTTTCCCACACTGTTCGCATTTATAGGATTTCTCCCCTGTGTGAATCCTTTGATGAGCAGTAAGATTTCTAAGCCCACTGAAGCTTTTCCCACACACCAGGCATTGATATGGTTTCTCCCCTGTGTGAGTCCTTTGATGAGAAGTAAGATTTCCAGGCCGATTGAAGCTTTTCCCACACTCCAGGCACTTATGTGGTTTCTCCCCTCTGTGAATTCTCTGATGGGAAGCAAGACTTCCACTTTGACTGAAGCTTTTCCCACACTCTAGGCACTGATATAGTTTCTCCCCTGTGTGAATTCTTTTCTCCCCTTTGTGAATCCTTTGATGAGCCTTCCAGGCACCTCTCCCACTGAAGCTTTTTCCACACTCCAAGCATTTATATGGTTTCTCCCCTGTGTGAATTCTTTGATGAGAAGTAAGGCTGCCCCTCAGTCTGAAGCTTGTTCCACACTCCAGGCATTTATATGGTTTCTCACCTGTATGAATCCGTTGATGGGAAGTAAGTTTTCCACTCACTCTGAAGCTCTTTCCACATTGGAGGCATCTATAGGGCTTCTCCCCTGTGTGAATTCTTTGATGGCAAATAAAGCTGTCCCTCAGTCTGAAGCTTTTCCCACACTCTGTACATTTGTATGGTTTCTCACCTGTGTGAATTCTTTGATGGACAATGAGGCTTCCACTCTGAGTGAAGCTTTTCCCACACTCCAGGCATTTATGTGGTTTCTCCCCTGTGTGAATTTCCTGATAGGAAGTAAGGCTTCCACTCTGACTGAAGCTTTTCCCACACTCTAGACATTTGCAGGTTTTCACACTTGTGTGAATCCTTTCATGCAAACTTAGGCTTCCGCCTTGAACAATCCTTTTTCCACATTCCAGGCATTTATATTTTTTCTTCTTGCTATAGGTACTCCACTGAGCATTAATATCTGAGTTTTCAGGAATGTTCTCCCTGCTTGCAGCACACTCATCCTCCTCTAATAGACTGGAGTTATCCTTCCCTTCTGGTGTGTATTTTACCTTCCCCTTCCCCAGAGCATCACAATATTCAGCCTTCTTTTTCACGTCTGAATATGTATCCTCTTTCTCCTTCAGTGAATGTTCCTTTGTTTCATTTGCTGACTGCCACATGCCACCTGCTGAAAGAAAGAGACACCTGGTGTGATTACAGGCCACTGTTTGTAAGTATCCGTGTCACAATTTTATAGTAATGGTTGTGTTTGCACTCTGTGAATGCTCAGGGGTTAAGCTCAAACATTCTGTAGAGAGTTCCCTCCTTTGCTTTCTCAATAACTTTTAAATGCCAAGTGGAGTAAGCATGATGTCCAACTCAATACAACAATGAGAAGCATCAGTGGATGTATTAAACCCCCTTAGATTTATTAGCTACCCAAAGGGCTCTTTTTGTAACAGGAACTCCTTTGCATATTAGGTGACACACCACTAATGTAGCCAATCCTCCAAGAGCTTACAGAGCTCTTCTTACAGGAGCTACTGTAAGCTCTTGGAGGATTGGCTACGTTAGGGGCGTGTAGTCAAATATGCAAAGGAGTTCCTGCTACAAAATCGCTCCCTCGCATCTCTGAAGACAAGATGCTCTTCTCCATGAATACAGAATGATCACTTAAAACAGAGAGTTGCCGATCCACGGCTCACACAGGCCTATCCAGACTAAGATCCAGAGACCCAGGAATAAGAACTGCACAAATCCTGCAATCAGTCTAGGGAATGAATGGTTGCAAACACGGATGCAATCAGTTCCACCCAATATCCAAAACCGAATTAAAACCAATGAGAAGCCCTCAGGATTTGACTTGCCACGTAAAGTATGGGAGATGGCTAACAGAAAACAAACAGGCTTTCACAGCTGTGCAGACCTGTTGTTTAAATGGGGCAAAACATCAGGACCCGAGTGGGATTGTGGTGCAGCCTGAGAAACTATTTCCCACCTGTCACAGCAAATGTGAGCGTCGTGCTTTCCAGGCTGATGTGACGGAGCTCTTTGAACTCTCCCCAGTTGCGATTGAGTGGATAGAAAATGTATATATTAGTATTTAGGAGGATTGACCAGTTGGTCTGCATGCTCAACTGTATCTACTTGGTTAAGCATTTTATATTATCATATGCTTCCTCTGTGTAACTCTGCCATACGATAAATAAATAATGCTGCCAGGCATGGGCTTCCTCTCTGCAAGGAGCGCCTAGAAGCCCTCCCGCATCAGAGGAAGGATCGTGGAGGGTGGCAGAGACCAGACACTGGGCACAGGGAAGACAGCCTCAACACTTCTTTCCTTATAAAAGACCTCCTTCCAGTCACGCCTCACAGCAAGGTGGAGAGAAAAGGATCCTCACCCAGAGAGGCCACGATGCCAACGTTCTCCAGCATGACTTCCTTGCACAGAGCTCTTTGGGCTGGGCCCAGCAGGGTCCACTCCCCCGGGGTGAAACACACGGCCAGCACTTCAAAGGACTCCCAGCCCTGGAAGAAGAAGAAAGCATTTTCCAGTGACATTAAGCTGCTCCAAGGGGGGGGGGAATCCTAAAGGCAGAGATGGTAAATTAATACCGGAAGAGCAACACAAAGAGGAAGGGAGAAGAGCCCTGCGAGGACATTGGGTCCCCCCCCTCCCAGTCGTCATTGGGGGCATCTTTTTTTTTAAAAAAATTTTTATTCAGGATATAATCAACCAAATCAAACATTTCTATACTTTTATATCCTACCCTCCTCCCTTTCCCTCCCCCTACATGGCTTCTCTTCCTTGTTACACTTATATCTTTATCATTCCACATTTCAAATCCTTAACATTCAGTAATTATCAAAACAAAATAAATTGTCCCTTACATCCCAATACTTTTCCAAATAATCCTTTCGATCTTTCCAGTCCGCAAAAGTCTTCTGCTTCCATATTATTAAGTTTCCTTGTCATTTTGTCCATTTCCTCCATAAAAAGTAATTTTTAAATCCAATTTCCGATTTCCGGAACTATATCTTGCTCATTGGGGGCCTCTTGAGGCCAGAGGGGCTGCTCTCATTGGTGGGAGGCTAACCGCCGTGTGGGGAAGAGGCCAGAGATGGACACATGGTAAATAATCAAACACTTTCCCACGGGGAATTCATGGGCCGGCACTGTTTCATAGTCCTCGCCTGGGCTTGTCGGCACATCCCATCGTAGACAGGGAGGTGACCATTTTCCTGACTCGCCAGTGGGCAGAGCCAAAACTAAGATGAGTGAGTCTGATTCTCTAAGTCTCGTTACCACAGAAGGAAACATCCCTGCTCTCTGCTGCACATGTACCCACTGACACTCCCCTCTCCCTTACCTGAGCTGGCAGCGTGGTGCTTCTTTTCCCTTCACCACACGCAAGAGAGGATGAAGAAAGAATCAGGGTTATCTTTTCACTGTTGCCTGGGAAGGAGAGAAAGAAAGAGGGTCAGAGAAGCAGCTCTCCCTCCCACAAGAGCCAGCGTTTCAACCAGAGCCTGTGCTTCAGCCGCCTCAGCTCTAGGTCAGCCTGGCCGCCCCTCCATCTGGGCTCTTCTTATGTTCTTATGTTACATCCTTATGAACCTGCCTTTACCCGAGTTATATCCTTAGCCCTACATCATCCTTTTGACTGGAGATGCTGGTGACTGGATCTTTAAACTTCTGCATGCCAGACAGATGCTCTGGCACCGACACAAAACCGAAATTTCAGCCTTCTGCATCTCTCAGCCAAGGGCATAAAAGGAACCTTACCCAGAAAGGCCACATTCCCACAGTTCTCCAGCATGACTTCGATGTACAAGGCTCTTTGGTCCGCATTCAGCAGGTTCCACTCCTCCTCAGTAAAATGCACATTCACCTCCTTGAAGGTCACTGGTCTCTGAAAGAAAAAGAAAACATTTTTTCCTTTTATATTATCCAATAGCTCTTCGCTGTCAGGGGATGTAATAATGGCCACAGAAATAAACAGCTTTAAAAGTGGACCACAGATACATGGAGAAGTCTATCAATGGCTACTAGACATGGTGGCTGAGGAGAACCTTAGCATTCAGAGATACTAAGCCCCTGAATCCAAGAGCTAGGAGGCAACATCAGTGGAAGGCTTTGGCCTCTATGGCCTGTTTTTGGTCATCCAGAGGAACTGGTTGGCCACTGTGTGAGACAGGATGCTGGACTAGATGGACTGATCCAGCAGGGCTCTTTTTATGTTCTTGTGAAGGCCTCAGCTTCTACACTCTATTGTTGGCCCCCTAGAGAAACTGGTTGGCCACTGTGTGAGACAGGATGCTGGACTAGATGGACCATTAGCAATGTTCCCTCTAAGCTGTGGAGTCCTGTGAGCAGAAATTCTACTTTGTGAGCTACTGGCATTAAAGTTGTGAGCAGGTAGTTTGGCTGCTGCATAAAATTAGTTTGCTCTGGAGCCATCTTTCCTGAGCTAAGACAAAAATGTGTGAGCTGGAGGCTAAAAAACTGTGAGCTAGCTCACACTAACTCAGCTTAGAGGGAACACTGGTCTGGAGTCATCCTTCCTGACTAAGACAAAAATTGATGAGCTGGAGGTTAAAAAACTGTGAGCTAGCTCACACTAACTCAGCTTAGAGGGAACACTGAATTAGTCTGATCCAGCAGGGCTCTTCTTATATTCTTGTGAAGGCCTCAGCCTCTCTGCCCTGTTGTTGGCCATCCAGAAGAACTGGTTGGCCACTGCGTGAGACAGGATGCTGGACTCGATGGACCACTGGTCTGATCCAGTGGCGCCCTTCTTATGTTCTCATGAAGGCCTTGGCCTCTCTGCCCTGTTGTTGGCCCTCCAGAGGAACTGGTTGGCCACTGCGTGAGACAGGATGCTGATCTAGAGGGCCCACTGGTCTGATCCAGCAGGGCTCTTCTTCTGTTCTTCTGTTCTCCTTTTAGCCAAATTCATAAGGTAGGTTGATGATGCAGTTACCCAGGAGGATTCAAACTCCTTTTTTTTTACACAGCTTCCCTAGTGGGCAGAGGCAAAAGAAGATGGATGGCTTCAGGCCCAGGGAGATGTGGAATGATCGCGGAATCCTACACATGGACACACATGAAGGTGCCATATACTTAACCAGCCCATTGGTCCATCATGGTTGTCTACCTGGACCGGCAGCGCCTACCCAGGGCCTCAGGCAGAGGTCTTTCCCATCACCTACTGCCTGGTCCTCTGAATGGGAGAGGCCAGGGACTGAGCCTGGGACCTTCTGCATGCCAAGCAGAGGCTCTACCACTGAGCCACAGCCCCTCCCCAGCCGAATTCGGCCTGCCTCCACCGTGACTCTTCACTGACCTGCTCCACCTTCACAGAACCCGTTTCCACTTCATTATGAAGAGAAGACGACGGAGCAGAAGCCACTGGTGTCCTTCTGTCGCCTGCAAAGGTCACAAAAGTGGCGGGAGGCACCGTTACCCTTTGCACACATTTTTCTACTCTTACAAACATTTTGAATTGCAGTTCCTTGGGGGGGAGGGGGATGGGACAAAAAACACTCTGTCTCCCCGCACTGCATCTTGGGGCAGAATGCAACATGCCGTTTGGGACAGATGCCTTAAATGTTGAAAATAAAAAACTGTTTTTAAACGTGACGGAGGGTAGAGACTGACATCTTCTTCGCAGGGACTGAGGAGAATGCTTTTTTAAAATATTACTCATTACAGTACTTACTCAAAGGTAAGAGTAATTCCCCCCTCCCCCAGTATGTTGTCAAACAAAAGGGGGGGGCATCTTACATTGGTATGGTTGCCAACCTCCAGATGGGGCCCGGAGATCTCCCAGAATTACAGTTTGTCTCCAGACGACAGAGATCAGTTCCCCTGGAGAAAATGGCTGCTTTGGAGGGTGGACTCCATGGCACTGTCCCATGCTGAGGCCCCTCCCCTCCCCAATCCCCCCTCCAGACTCCACCTCCTCCCCCAAATCTCCAGGTATTTCCCAACCTTGAGCTGGCAACCAAATGTAACATTTGCATACAAGATACAGTTAATAATTGGGTTTTTTTTGGTGTGTGTATAACATTTTTAAGAGGCATTCAGGTGGGTAACCATGTTGGTCTTAAGCAACAGAACCAAGTTTGAGTCCGGTGGCACCTTTAAGACCAACAAAGTTTAATTCTGGGTAGAGTGTGCACGCACACGAAAGCTTATACCCAGAATTAAACTTTGTCAGTCTTAAAGGTCCCACTGGACTCAAAATTTGTTCTATTTTTTAAAAGAAGTTTATCTTACATTCAGGGCCCTCCTCCTTGACAGTAAATCTCGGCACTTTCACGCACACTAAATAACGCACTTTCAATCCACTTTCTATGCATCTTGCAAGTGGATTTTACCATGTGAAATGACAAAATCCACTTGCAAACAGTCGCTGAAGAGGACTGTGACTGTATTACTTTCCATGTGTGAAAGTGCTCCGGTGACTTCATTCACAGCCAGCCTTTCCCACGGAGACTCAAGGCAGATCGCAAAATAAGAAAAGCCACCCAATCTGGCAGTGTTAAGGCCTCCAATAACAATTCAGTAAGATCAGAATTACAGAACCGGAGAAACAATGCAAATGAAAACCAGCCTAAGAAGTGACATGCCATAATGAAGAAAGGGGGTTACAAAGGCTGAGGAAAGAGCAGTAAAAATAGAGGTGATAAGTACAATGAACAGCGCAATAGACTACTGTACTATCCCTTACAGAAGAGATTTAAAAGAAGTTTATCTTACATTCAGGGCCCTCCTCCTTGACAGTAAATCTCGGCACTTTCACGCACACTAAATAACGCACTTTCAATCCACTTTCTATGCATCTTGCAAGTGGATTTTACCATGTGAAATGACAAAATCCACTTGCAAACAGTCGCTGAAGAGGACTGTGACTGTATTACTTTCCATGTGTGAAAGTGCTCCGGTGACTTCATTCACAGCCAGCCTTTCCCACGGAGACTCAAGGCAGATCGCAAAATAAGAAAAGCCACCCAATCTGGCAGTGTTAAGGCCTCCAATAACAATTCAGTAAGATCAGAATTACAGAACCGGAGAAACAATGCAAATGAAAACCAGCCTAAGAAGTGACATGCCATAATGAAGAAAGGGGGTTACAAAGGCTGAGGAAAGAGCAGTAAAAATAGAGGTGATAAGTACAATGAACAGCGCAATAGACTACTGTACTATCCCTTACAGAAGAGATTTCCTGCCCAATTCCATTATATTACAGTTCTAGTCTCTCTTGCAGAGGAGAGTTGAGGAGCGCACAAAAGTAGCCCACAATGATCAGACTTGCTGAGGAAGCCAAGTGGAACCATTCCCCCCTTCATCCTTACCTGGCGAAGTGGCACCTTGGTCGCTCTCTTGCCCAATCCCCCTGGAAAGCGGCCTCCGTCTGATGTCCGAAGGAGGCTTCATGACCTCAGAGAGACCAACCGTCATTTCTGTGAGCAAGGCCTGCGTACGAGAATCCTGAGTAGGAAATGGGGATTAGGAGATCAATACTGAAGAGTAAAGGGACAGGCCAACTCTTGCTCTTCCATTTCCCTCCCTCTCTCCTTGACACCCTCGCCAAAGGCCAAATGTTGCCCTGCTGTTCTGCCGATTCCTTTCTCGAGGCAAAGGTGGAAGGACTCCGAATTCCTGCAATAGAAATGTGGTGTCCTGTGAATTGATGGGAGGGGGTGTTTGTGCAAGAAGTGGACGTGATCCCAGCTAGCAACCGGGACTTCTCCCTGTAGGAAAGATCAAGACTCAGACGGAAAGGGGAGATGGGGTGGCAGTTGGGAGAGCCCTGAGCCCAAGGAGCACAGAGCAGTTTTCACCTAAATGCAGAGGCTCACCTAAATGCAGCATCCACCCCATAACTGGGAGCCAGCATGGCGTAGTGGTTAAAAAAGAAGAAGAAGAAGAGATTGGGTTTATACCCCGCCCTTCACTTGGGAGTCTCAGAGCGGCTTACAAACTCCTTTCCCTTCCCCTCCCCACAACAGACACCCTGTGAGGTGGGTGGGGCTGAGAGAACTCTGGCACAAACTGCTTTTCCAAGGACAGCTGTGCCAGAGCTTGTGACTGACCCAAGGTCACATCAGCAGGTGCAAGTGGAGGAGTGAGAAATCAAACCCGGTTCTCCCAGATTAGAGTCCGCGCACTTAACCACTACACCAAACTGGCTCTCTTACAGTGTCAGACTGGGATCTGGGAGGCCCAGGTTCGAATCCCCAGAAGCTTGCTGGGTGACTCTAGACCAGTCACACACTCCCAGCCCGGCCTACCTGGGGGGGGGGTGTTATGAGGATAAAACAAAGGAGACGAGAATGATGTAAACTGCTGAAGGTCCCCATTGGAGAGAAAGACAGGATGTAAATAAATAAAATATTTTTAATTATTATTTTATATTTTTTATTATTTTTTAAAAAAGAAATAAAAGATTTAAAAAAAAAGAAACTAAACTCTCTCCCTTAGGGTTGCCAACTCGAGGTTGTGAATTTCCTGGAGATTTTGGGGGCGCCTCAGGAGGGTGGGATTTGGGCCCTGACCTCCAAGGAAGCCATTTACTGCAGAAGAACCGGTCCCTGTGGGCTGGAGACCTGGAGGGTGGCGACCCTGAATCTCTCTCAACTTTCCACTACAGCATCTGCCTGCTTTACTTTCTTTCCCCACCCAAAACCTCTCCTTCAGTTAGCTCTGCAGCTGTGAAATCTGAAAGGGGGGGTCTCTCTCTGGCTCGCTCTTCTCTGCTCTCCCCCCCCCCCGGGCTAGCTACATGGGGTGGGCTATGAAGGGGGGGGGCTGCCTGACATTTTCCTAACCAAACGAAGCTGTAGGAGTCCCTCCCCGCCCTCTGCACTCCAATGCACCTGAAGCTCCCAAAGTAGGGTTGCCAGGTCTGGGTTGGAAAATACCTGGAGACTTTGGGGGTGGATCCGGGAAAGGGCGGAGTTTCGGGAGGGGAGGGGCCTCAGCATGGTCCAGTGCCATAGAGCCCACCCTCCAGAGCAGCCATTTTCTCCAGGGGAGCTGATCTCTGTCAGCTGGGGATCAGTTGTAAAAGCGGGAGATTCCCAGGCCCCACCTGGAGGCTGGTAACCCAATCCCAAAGGCAGATCCTGGCTTGGGGGTGGAGGGAAAAGAGACCTTTCAAAGATGGGAGTGGAGCTGGGACAGGAAGTGACCCCTCCCTCCCTCGCAGGAGCTTTTCTAGCCCTTCCAACTCTCACACTTTAACCCTTAGATTAAAGCCCACCCAGCTGCTGATTCAGGAATTCAACCACACTTGTAATCTGAAACTGACCTTCCCCAGAAATAAACAAAGGTCTGTCCTGGCAAAAGAAAAGGCAGCATGGCCACCCAAAACATGAAAAGTTGCCCTCTGTGATTAAAATAAGATGACGTTGTTTCATAAGAACATAAGAAGAGCTCTGCGGGATCAGACCAATAGTCCATCTAGTCCAGCCTCCTGTCTCACAGAGTGGCCAACCAGCTCCTCTGTAGGGCCAACAACAGGGCAGAGAGGCCGAGGCCGTCACCTGATGTTGCCTCCTGATTCTGGGATTCAGAGGCTTAGTGCCCTCTGAATGTGGTGGTTCCTCTCAGCCACCAATGCTAGTAGCCACAGATACACTTATCCTCCATGAATCTATCTAATCCCCTTTTAAAGCTGTTTATTCCTGGGGCCATCACAACATCCTTCGGCAGTGAATTCCACAGTTTAATCACTCTCTGTGTAAAATAGAATTCCTTTTGTTCCATCCTGAACCTACTGCCCATCAGCTTCATTAGATGCCCTTGTCCTCGAATATTTCGGGAGAGAGAAAATAGTTGACCCTGGAGGTCCCTTCCAACTCTATGATTCTCTTTGTCAACTCTCTCCACCCCATATATAATTTTATAAATCTCTATCATGATTCATGTTCCCCATTAGCCTTCTCTTTTCTAAACTGAAAAGTCCCAGACTCTTCAGCCCTCCCTCATAGGGAAGGTGCTCCTAATCAATTCACCTTCCCATAGTTATAGGTTTTTAAAATCATATCCTACAAATAGCTAGCTGCAGGGGTCATTTCCTGCAGGAGCGCACAGGAGCGGAGCTCCGGCAGTAAAGAGCCCAGGGGGCAGGCACATGCAACAAGCCCCACCCCCTGCTCCCAGCAGCCCTCAGTCAGAGCAAGAAACAGCCAGGTAAATTGCAGAGCCCCCCCGGCCCAAAACAGTCCAGTGGCACCTTTAAGACCAAGTTTTATTCAGGTACAAGCTCTCCCTCCTCTGTGAGGGCAGATCTGCATGTTCCCCCCCCCCCCCAATAGCTAGCAATCCAAAACAGTCCAGTGGAGCCTGAGTGGTGGGTGTTGCTTTCTGACACACTTCCGGTGATGTCAGGGGGTGTGGCGTATGCAAATGAGTTATGCTAATGAGTTATGCTAATGAGCTCCTGCACCTCTTTTTCTATGAAATGACCCCTGGCTAGCTGCCCCACTTGGCAAGGGTGCACATGCTAGGCTCACTAATGGCCATAACTTCAAACACCGTACAAAGTTATCTATACTTAAAATATGTCAACTGTTAGTTCATTCTTACTACTTTTTCCATAACCAAATCTGCTTTGAAGTTGTGAGTCCAAGTTTATCATTCATATGAATATCTGCGTGGCCCTCAACCAATGCACACAAAACGTTACACCCAGAATTAAACTTTGTTGCTCTTAAAGGTGCCACCGGAGTCAAACTTTGTCCTGTTGCTCCAGACCAACACAGCTACCCATCTGAATCTAACTACATCTTTGTTTCTGTGAAGTTTTGGACATTCTTGCCATTCTCAGATGCTTCTGTGCCTGGGCTTAAACACATAACAGCCACTGATACAGGTTAGATAGTTAAAAGAAGAAGACTGTAAAGCCATTACCCAAGGCCAGAACAGAACAAGCGTGGTATTAAGGCACACACACACCCCGGCACTGGGGGAACCTCCTGATGGCCCCTGGGTTTTGGTCACTGTGTGACACAGAAGAGTGCTGGACTGGATGGGCCACTGGCCTGAGCCAACATGGCTTCTCTTATGTTCTGACCCAAGAAGCCTCACACAAACAGACCCCACTCCTCTCTCCCCCCCCCATCTGTGTCAGACCCCCGGTCCAGTTATGCTCAACAACTCTCTCTTGGCAGTGATAAGTTCATTGAGTTATATGGAAGATCCAGAAAGCCACTTGTGTTAGAAGCAGGGGTCATTTTGTAGAAAAAGAGGTGCAGGGGCTCATTAGCATAACTCATTTGTATATGCCACACCCCCTGACATCACCGGGAGTGTGTCAGAAGGCAACACCCACCGCTCAGGCTCCACTGGACTGGTTTGGATTGCTAGCTATGGGGGGGAACGCGCAGATCTGCCCTCACAGAGCAGGGAGAGCTTGTACCTGAATAAAACTTGGTCTTAAAGGTGCCACTGGACTGTTTTGGACCGGAAGGAGCTCTGCAACGTACCTGGCTGCTTCTTGCTCTGACTGAGGGCTGCTGGGAGCAGAGGGTGGGGCTTGTTGCATGTGCCCGCCCCCCGGGCTCTTTACTGCTGGAGCTCCGCTCCTGCGCGCTCCTGCAGGAAAGGACCCCTGGTTAGAACTGAAGACTTTTGGCAGGTACAAGCTTAATATAGGTAATTCAAAGAAAAGCCCCTTCCTTCCCCCAAGCACACCCCACACCTAACATTGCCATCCCAACCAAGTGAAAGATATCTGTCTTGGTTATCAGCAGTCCATGTTGCTACAGATTGTCTCTCAAGGACACCTTCCCCCGGGAAACAGAAAGGAGGCTGACTTGTGAAGTTATGTCTCCTAGAAGCGAAAGGTCTGGATCTCCCACTCATTCGCTCCACCCTCCTCCCCTTAGGAATTCCACCCACCCACCCACTATGACAACCAAAGCCAGCAAAGCATAGCATGGCTCAACAATCTGCTTCGTCCCCCCAACACGAAATCTCCTTCTCATAGCCACCACGTCTTCCCTCCCTCCTTCCACCGCCTCTCCTTCCCTCCTAAAGGCGCCTCTGGAGCTTGAAGCGACGCGTTCGGATCCTGCTCTGCGGGAAAGGGCCGAGGGGCTCTCCCAGGATCAGAAGGAGAGGACGGGGAGAGGGGGGGGGGCTGTCTTTCACGCCCTGCTGCACCCCCTTCCCTTTTCTCTCTGCTTTAGGTCTTGCATTGCGGCCCCCAACCCCCCCAACCCTTGAACTAACCACAAATCCCGTCAAGCCATTAAAGCAGCAGCCCGGGGAAACAGAAAGCCGACTCTGTAAGGGGGGCAGGAAATGGCTTTTTCCCCCCCCCGCCCCTCCCAACTACCTCTCTAGGACTGCAGGTTTTCTCTCTTTAACCCCTAGAGAGCTTTTCACCAGTTCAAGGGACCCAGGTCAGAAAATGCAAATAGAGCCTCGGACGAAAGGGCATGTGAATCTAGCCTCCAACAAATCTAGAGACCAGTGGCAGTGTGGCACCTTGAAGACCAACAGAGGTTTCTACAAGGTATGAGCTTTCGTGTGCAAAGCACACTTTTTGCACACACAAGGTCATACTTTGAATAAACCTTTCTTGGTCTTAAAGGTGCCCCTGGTCTCTAGATTTGTTCGACTGCTGCTGATTACCTGGATCCAGCATCCAACAAACAACTACGATGCCCCCACCGTTTCATCCCTAGAGCCGCCTTGCCAATCGCTTTAGTGATAATGATCGGGGCAGGAATCGGCCTTACCGAGTTTTCTAAGACGACGGCAAATGAGGTTTTAAACTCATTGGCAGAATACGCTGTGTCAAATGTGAAGCCCAACACGCTTCGTATGTGGTCACCCACGAAATGGCAGGTGTCTCGTGTGAATCCAGCATCAAATAAACAACTGCGACAGTACCCCTTTAATAAGGATCAGGGCAGGATTCCGCCGCCTTATCGTTCTCTGAGATGATTGACGGCAAATGAGGTTTTACGCTCATTGGCAGAATACTCTGTGTCAAATGGGAAGCCCAACACGCATCGTATGTGTTCACCCACTATAACGTTTTCTCTAACTGGAAGCCACCAGGAGAAAGTCTGATTAAGAACATAAGAACACAGGAGATGCCAATGTTGGATCAGGCCAAAGGCCCATCCAGTCCAACACACAGTGGCCAGAAATACCAGTGCCATCAGGAGGTCCACCAGTGAGGCCAGGACATTAGAAGCCTTCAAATACCTGTGCACATATATCTGATTCGATGTTTACATGGCACTTTTTTTATACAGATGGTGACAGACAGGAAAGAACCCTTTTTTAGCTTTCACATGTAGTATAGTGCAGCCCAACCTCATCAGATCTCGGAAACTAATAAGATGGGTTGGTACTTGGAAGGGAGACCGCCAAGGAAGACTCCGCAGAGGAAGGCAAAGGCCAACCACCTCTGCTCCATCACTTCCCTTGGAAACGCCAAGTAACGAGTAAAAAGGTGGAGGTGCACATCCAAGAGCACCTCTGGTTTGTAGCTATACTCTCATGTCTGCAAAAGCGGATGCCATAAATAGGTGCCACTGGACCATTTGTTGTTCTCATACTCCCCATTCACTGTCTGCAAAACAGAAGTAGTGATCACACACCCCACACACAACCCAATTGTGTGCATGACTGAGACAAGACTGTAGCGGAAATAAACTGCAGAAAGCACATTAAAATATCTTCTCCGTGATTCTATTTCTTGGTTAAGAAACTAAGAGACACCATGATGGATCAGGCCAATGGCCCATCTAGTCACACAGTGGCCAAAAATACCAGGTGCCACCAGGAGCTCCACCAGCGGGGCCAGAACTCCAGAAGCCCTCCCCCTGTTGCCCCCCAACCAGGGTTCACTCTAAGCTTAGTTGGTGTGAGCTAGCTCACAGTTTTTTAGCCTCCAGCTCACAGATCTTTACTCTAGCTCAGGAAGGATGGCCTCAAAGCAAACTAAATTATGCAGCAACCAAATGGCTTGCTCACAACTTTAATACCCGTAGCTCACAAAGTAGGATTTTCACTCACAAGACTCCACAGCTTAGAGGGAACATTGCCCAACCACCAAGAATACAGAGCATCACTGCCCCAGATATAGCGATCCAACTATACCTTGTGGCTAATAGCCACTGATGGACCTCTTGCGATTCTTAAAGCTAGATTTGTGTCCATTTGGCATAGGGTTTGACCTGTTTGCCCTATGTAGAGAATGGAAGGGCATTATTGGCATTTATTAGACTACTGTATATTGTATGTGTCATATTGTATACATCATTAAATGACTCACCAGCAAGCTGGCATAACAGTGTAGGGATCTGAGCCTGGCTCTCCCAGATGTGTGTGACACTGTAATCGCTGGCTGGCTGCAGTTAGGACAACTCCACACATTACAGTTGTTAGTCCAATGTTGTATCTGAGTTTGCTGCAGTGGACAAATAGGGGGTACGTGTGTATATACATTTTCAAATACCTGTGCACATATATCTGGGAAATCAGATTGGCACTGGATTCCAACATATTAAATTGGATATCTAGTACATTTTTATCCTGCCCATTCCCCCAAGCTGCACAGAGTGCTGTCTGTTATTTTCTCATCCTCTGTCTTATCTTCACAACAACCTTGTGAGGTAGGCTTAGGTTTATGTGATAGTCAAATATAGGCTCACTCACAGCTTGAATGCTAGTAGCTCACAAACGATGATTTTTGCTCACAAGATTTCAGAGCGTAGAGGGAACATTGCGGGGGGGGGGAACTCTTGCAATCTACTTTGGGTTTTTTGAGTGAAATATGACAACCAGCATTACAGGTCAAGTATCACAGAGGTGGAACAATCACTGTCAGAACCCTGCCTAACCTAACAAACAGAAAGTTGCTTAAATGTTATCAACCTGCCCAAACTACTTATTTATTCAAATATTTCCCCTGTGACTCAAGGCCGCTTACAAATCATACTGAAAAGCATAATAGTAAAGGTAAAGGTTTCCCCTGCTTGAAAGCCAGTCGAATCCGACTCTAGGGGGTGGTGCTAATCTGTTTCCAAGCCAAAGAGCCAGCGCTGTCCGAAGACATCTCCATGGTCATATGGCCAGCATGACTATAAACACCGAGGAGCACAGAATACGGTTACCTTCCCACTGAAACGGTACCTATTTATCTACTTGCAATTTCTTTCTTTTGAACTGCTAGGTTGGCAGGAGCTGGGGCCAGAGACAGGAGCTCACTCCGTCATGCAGCACTCGGATCTCAAACTGCTGAATTACCTACCTGCTGGCCTGCAGTTCAGCATCTTAACCACTGAGTATGCAAAAACTTCCCCCCCCCCAGGCTCAATTATAGCTTATGGGGACCATTATAGTCAATGGGTCCCATAGGCTATAATGGAGAATTGACCCAGGAGTACCTGGTGCTCTGAGGGCTGGTTTTTTGTTTTTTTTTAGGTAGAGGCACCAAATTTGTATCATAGTTGCTGGTGCCTCTCTTCAAATCCCCCCCCCCCTCCAGTTTCAAAAAGATTGGACCGGAGGGTCTAATTCTATGGGCCCCAGAAGGAGGTGCCCCCATCCTCCATTGTTTGTGAGCTGAAGCAGAAATCCTCTGACCTAGCCTCTGAAATGTTGTGCGCCAACGCCCCTTAGCACAGCTTAGAGGGAACTGTGCTTGGGGGGGGTATCATATGTTCTCCACCAATCTCTGCCATGCCCCTGCTTGGCAGAGGGCACATGGGCAGCAGGTTGTGGCTTGGCCATTGTGCTAGAGTTGCCAGCTCTTCTTTGGGAAATTCCTGGAGGTTTGTGGGCGGTGCTTGGAGATGGTGGAGTTTAGGGAGAAGGAGCTCAGCGGGGATATAAAGCTTTAATGTCTGCAATCTGAACAGCCACCTTGATCTCTGTGGTCTGGAGATAAGGCATAATTCCATAAGAACTCCAGGCCCCACCTGGAAATTGGCACCCTGACTCATCTGTGGGGCCCAATGGAGTGTTACAGAAATCACAGGCCTCTGTTATGCTGCCCAGTTGCTGAGTTTCCTCCCTGTCTTCTAGCACTCGGGGGGGGGGGTCAAAAAGCTGTAGCCAATAGCCAAGTGGGAGTTGCTTATGGACCTTTCTGCCACTCAAAGGGACATCACAGAGCACTGCTCTTTGATTAGTAGGTGGTGCTGGGGCTGCTGTGAATCACTGTGAAATCCAAGTTTTCACAACTTGGCTGTCAATATGTGAAATATTTTATGCAATCTATTAGTACACTGTTTTATTAAATTGTCTGTAATCTTACTCCTCAGTTTAACATCCTTTAACAGTATAAAAGTGCCTACATTTTTTCCCCTATGTGAATTCTCTGGTGGGACATAAGACCATTACTTCCACTGAAGCTCTTTCCACACTCCAGGCAATTATATGTTTTCTCCCTTGTGTGAATTCTTTGATGTCCAGTAAGGTGTGACCTCTGACTGAACTTCTTTCCACACTCCAGGCATTTATACGGTTTCTCTCCTGTGTGAATTCTCTGATGGGAAGTAAGACTGTCGCTCCAAGCAAAACTTTTCCCACACTCCAGGCATTGATATGGTTTCTCCCCTGTGTGAATTCTTTGATGACACTTCAAGGTTCTACTCTCACTGAAGTTTTTCCCACACTCCAGACACTGATATGGTTTCTCCCCTGTGTGAATTCTTTTATGGGAAGTAAGGCGTGCATGGTGACTGAAGCTTTTCCCACATTCCAGGCATTGATATGGTTTCACCCTTGTGTGAACTCTTTGATGGGAAGTAAGGTTAAAACTCTGACTGAAGCTTTTCCCACATTCCAGGCACTGATATGGTTTCTCCCCTGTGTGAATTCTTTGATGGGAAGTAAGGTGTGAACTCTGACTAAAGCTCTTCCTGCACTCCAGGCACTGATATGGTTTCTCACCTGTGTGAATCCTTTGATGAGACTTCAAGGTACCACTCCCACCGAAGCTTTTTCCACACTCCAGGCATTGATATGGTTTCTCCCCTGTGTGAATTGTTTGATGGGAAATAAGGTGTGAACTCCGAATGAACCTTTTCCCACACTGTGGGCATTTATATGGTTTCTCCCCTGTGTGGCTTCTTTGATGAGAAGTCAGCTGTGAACTCCGAATGAAGCTTTTTCGACACTCCAGGCATTCATATGGTTTCTCACCTGTGTGAATTCTTTGATGGAAAGTAAGTTGCCTACTGTCACGGAAGCTTTTCCCACATGCCAGGCATTTATATGGTTTCTCCCCTATGTGAATTCTTTGATGGGAAGAAAGGCTTCCACTCCGACTGAAGCTTGTTCCACACTCCAGGCATGTATATGGTTTCTCACCTGTGTGAATTCTTTGATGGGAACTAAGGCTTCCACTCTCATTAAAGCTTTTCCCACAATCCAGGCATTTATATGGTTTCTGTCTTGTATGAATTCTTTGATGGACAGTAAGGCTTCCACTCTGAGTGAAGGCTTTACCACACTCCAGGCATTTATATGGTTTTTCCCCTGTGTGAGTTCTTTGATGGACAATAAGGTGTCCACTGTGACGGAAGCTCGTTCCACACTCCAGGCATTTATATGGTTTCTCCCCTGTGTGAATTCTCTGATGAGAAGTAAGGCTTCCAATCCGACTGAAGCTTTTCCCACACTCCAGACATTCGTAAAACTTGACCTTTGTGTGAATCCTTTCATGCATAGTTTGGCTTCCACTCTGAGGGAACCTTTGTCCAAATTCCAGGCATTTATATATTTTCTTGCTATAGGTGCTCCACTGAGTAATAATATCTGATGTTTCAGGAATGTTCTCCCTGCTTGGAGCGAGCTCATTGCTATTACCTCCTTGGTATGTTTTCGGCAGTAGGGAGCCATCCCCCTCTAATAGATTGAAATTATTCCTCCCTTCAGATGTGATTTTTCCGGTCTCCTTCCTAGGTGCATCATGATATTCAAATTCCATTTTGACATCTGAATATGTATCCTCTTTCTCCATCACTGGTGGTCCTTTTGTTTCATTCGCTGACTGCCACATGCCATCTGCTGAAAGAAAGAGAAAACTAGTGTGATGACAAGCCACTGTATCCGTGTCACAATTTCCTGGTAATGGTAGTGTTTGCACTCAGTGAAATCTCAGGGCTTAAGCGTAAAGATTCTGTAGGCAGTTCTCCCCTTTGCTTACTCAATACATATTAAATTCCAAGCAAATGAAGTTGGCTGAGCAGCCAATCATATGGTAATAGCCCAAGGCAACAAAAGAGAGAGAATATACAATGGAGAACTTCTGCCTCAAAGTGACCCAGTTTCCCTTTTCCTTCCTGGGTGTATTTACAGGAAAGGGGTGTTTAGGGCACTTGTGGAAGGAAGAAGGGCTGCTCCAGCCACCATGCCATTGGCTGTTAATCAGAAGAGAAGAATCCTGGATAGGGTTTAAAATACGCAAGGAAACCCAGGATTTCCTCTGGAAGAGGCTGGACTTTATACTGGCACAGTGTTTGTGCCAGACCCTTCAGAAAAACCTTTTGGGGGTAGTGTGTGTGTGTTGTGTATGCATCCATGCCTGGAAGTTATGGTTGACTTCTGGTGACCCCTAGTGGGGCTTGGACGTTCAGAGAGATGGCTTGCTACTGTCTGCTTCTGTGTCCTGACCCTGGTATTCCTTGGAGGTCTCCCATCCAAGTACTTGCCAGGGTCGGCCCTGCTTAGCTTCCTGGGCTACCCAGGTCAGGGCACCCTTCAGAATCACTTACCACACTGCCCTGTGCTGGGAGGAGGGGGGAACCAAGTAACATGTGTTGACACGACAGCTGTCGGGAGTTGCTCAGGGTCTTGGTCTCAGTGGTAAAGCACATGCTCTGCATGGCAGGCAAAACATCCCTGGCTCAAGCCCTGGCAAATCCAGTTAAAGGGATCTCAGGAGACAAAAGGACTGGCCTAAAGACTCTGCCTTTCAGAACAGACAAGCCTTGGCTGAACTTGGCAGAAGTGATCTGACACGGTACAAAAAAGTTGCCTCTTTTCATAGGTTCAAGGTTTACAGGCACCATCTTGGCGTCTGCAACCCAGCCAAGCTCCTGTGAGGAGAAATTCAAACTGTGAGAATAAACAAGGCCCAGAGACCCGCCAACCCTTGGAAGGAAGTGCAGGCAACAAAACAGTCTCATGACGGACCTAAGCAGCGACCTTCCAGACCCTCCTCTTCTTCGGGGCCCAGAAGAAATGGCTCTTCTTCTTCCTCCAGCCAGGAGATGACATCAGGTTTCGAAATCTGGGGCCCTTTTTGTCAGGAAGAATAAATCACAACGTTATAACTTTTCTGTATGCTCATAACTGAAGCAATTCCAAGCCAGATTGACTGTCCTTCCAGAAATACCCAACAAGCAGGAAATAGAGGTGAGGTGGGGTATACTATGGGGCAACAGCCATCAGTCTGGCACTGGAATCCTGTGCCCACTTCCTGCCAGGCGGAGATGGAAATGCCAGCTGAGAACTAAGAAAAGTGGCAGAGAAGCCACTGGAGTTCCCTCCATGGGTAAGACAAGGCCCAGACTACAGGGAAGCCCCTGTTGAGACGACCTCATCTTCTCTCAACTTCAAACATCCCTTGGCCCCTCTTTTGACGCCCTCCCATGTGATCCAGGCACAGGGCTGCCAAGCATGGGCTCCCTCTCGGCCAGCAGAGCCAAGAAGCCCTCCCGCATCAGAGGAAGGATCGTGGAGGGTGGCAGAGACCAGCCACTGGGCACAGGGAAGACAGCCCGACCTCTCCTTATTAAAGACCTCCTTCCCGTCACTCATCGCAGCAAGATCAGGAAAGCCCCACAGAAAAGGATCCTCACCCAGAGAGGCCACCATCCCGAAATTCTCCAGCATGACTTCTTTGTACAGAGCTCTTTGGCCTGGGTGCAGCAGGGCCCACTCCGCCGGGGTGAAATACACGGCCACCTCTTCAAAGGACTCCCAGCCCTGGAAGAAGAAAAAGAAGAAGAAGAAGAAGAGGTTGGATTTATACCCTGCCCTTCACTACCCAAAGGAGTCTCAGAGTGGCTTACAAACTCCTTTCCCTTCCCCTCTCCTCCCCACAACAGATACCCTGTGAGGTAAAAGAAGAAGAAGAAGAGGAGATTGGATTTATACCCCGCCCTTCACTACCCAAAGGTATCTCAGAGCGGCTTACAAACTCCTTTCCCTTCCCCTCCCCACAACAGACACCCTGTGAGGTAAAAGAAGAAGAGATTGGATTTATACCCCACCCTTCACTACCCAAAGGTGTCTCAGAGCGGCTTACGGACTCCTTTCCCTTCCCCTCCCCACAACAGACACTCTGTGAGGTAGGTGGGGCTGAGAGAGCTCTTGACAGAAACTGCTCTTTTTTCAAGAACAGCTCTTATCAGAACTACGGCTTGCCCAAGGTCATCCAGCCAGGTGCAAGTGGAGGAGTGGGGAATCAAATCCAGCTCTCCCAGATTAGAGTCCGCGCAATTAACCACTATATCAAACTGGCTCTCTGGAAGAAGAAGGAAGCATTCCTTCATGTCACTGGAAAGCTGGTCCACAGGGGGGGGGGACCCCAAAAGCAGAGACGGTCATTCAATACTCAAAGAGCAGCACAAAGAGGAGGGGAGAAGAGCCTTGCGAGGACACTGGGTTCCCCCCCCCCAGTCTTCCTTGGGGGCATCTCGGGGCCAGAGGGGTTGTTCTCATTGGCAGGGGGCTGGCACCCTGGTGGGGAAGAGGGCAGACACGTACACACAGTAAAGAACCAAACACTTTTCCATGGGGAATTCATGGTCCAGCATTCTTTCATAGTGTCAGCTTGGGCTTGTCTGTAGATCCCATCATAGACAGGGGGGGTGCCCATTTTTGTTGCCTTTCCAGTTGGCAGCGCCAGAACCAAAAGGAAGGAGCCCAATCCTCTGAGCCTTCTAACAGAGAAGGGAGCATCCCTGCTCCCCGCTGCGCACGTCCCCACTGCCACGTGTCCCCCCCATACCTCAACTGGCTGCATTGTGCCTTTTCCCCCTTCGCCACACAGAAGAGAAGATGAAGAAGGAGTCAAGGGTATCTTTTCACTGCTGCCTGGGAAGGAGAGAAAGAAAGAGGGTGGGAGAAGCAGCTCTCCTTCCCGCAAGAGCCAGCGTTTCACCCGGAGTCTGTGCTTCATCCGCCTCAGCTATACGTCAGCCTGGCTGCCCCTTCACTTGGACCTTTGATTGCTCCATCCCCACCCCCTTCCCCACTGGGGGATATGCAGCTAAGATCTCCTCCGTACATTTCTTGGGGTATTAAACCCACTTCTCGACTGGATGCTCCAGACAACATGGAGTCGGCTGTTAATCAGAAGAGATTAATCCTGAGTAGGGTTTAAAATGCATGAGGAAAGCCAGGATTTCCACTTCAAGATGCCGGATTTTATATTGGCATAGTTTGTGCACCAGGGAGGGAAGGCGGTGTGGTATAGCCCAACCTCGTCAGATTTTGGAATCTAAGCACGGTCAGTACTTGGGTTCATTTATTTATATGACTTATAACCCACCCTCCCCTGTACAACAGGGCACAGGGTGGAGAACAACAATGGTAAACTTATAGAAGAGGAGAAGAGATTGGATTTATACCCTGTCCTTCACTACCCAAAGGAGTCTCAGAGCGGCTTACAAACTCCCTTCCCCTCCCCACAACAGACACCCTGTGAGGTAGGTGGGGCTGAGAGAGCTCTGAGAGAAACTGCCCTTTTTCAAGAACAGCACTGACAGAACTACGGCTTGCCCAAGGTCATCCAGCCAGGTGCAAGTGGAGGGGTGGGGAATCAAACCCGGTTCTCCCAGATTAGAGTCTGCGCACTTAACCACTACACCAAACTGGCACTACACCAAACTGGCAATTAACAAGCAATTAGAATAAAATGATAACAATTTAGAATTAGAAAGAGCTCTTAACAATACTACTAACAGTCACTACCATAAAAGGAAACACAGCATGGCGCCCCTTATCCAAAGGGGATTAATATTGTACAAGTTAAATAAATAAGGAATAATGAATAAGGAAAGGGAAGGGTGAAGAAAAGGTGGGGGGGAGGTCTGTCTTGATGGAAACCATTGTTGTCCTCTCACCCAAAAAAACCCTGGTGGTACATCTCTGTCTTACAGGCCCTGCGGAATTACATCAGGTCTTGCAGGGCCTGGATCTTACTCGGCAAAGAGTTCCGTCAGGGCCAGGGCCGAAAAAGTCTTGGTTCTGGTTGGGGACAGCCGAATACTTTTTTGGCCAGGGATCACCAGTAGGTTTTCATTCACTGAGCATAATGCTCAAAGGGACATACCAGGAGAGGCCCTGGCATGATGAGAGACCATAAAGGAAGACTCTGCAGTGGAAGGCAATTGCAAGCGACTTCTGTTTCTCACTGGCCATGGAAACCACTTGCTGTGGTTGCCTGAAGCTGGCTGCAACCTGACGGGATTGTCCGCGCATCCATTCACAAGACCATTCAGAATCACTTTCAACATTGCTCTGTGCTGGTGAAGGGGAGGTCACATGGGAGCTGTCTGGGGTTGCTTTGGGTGACATTTCTGTGCTGAAGCACATGCTTTGCTTTGCAGGCACAGTGCTGCAGGATCGAGGCCAGGCACCCCCAGTTGGAGGGATCTCAGGAGAAACAGGGCTGACAAACACCTTTGCCAGAGAGTGGACAATGCTTGGCTCAACTTGGCAGAAGTGATGAAGGAAGTTGCCTAGTTAAATCAATGGTGCGACCTCATTTGGAATACTGCGTGCAGTTCTGGTCACCACACCTTAAAAAGGATATTATAGCTTTGGAAAAAGTGTAGAAAAGGGCAACTCGAATGATAAAAGGGTTGGAACACTTTCCCTATGAGGAAAGGTTAAAGCACTTAGGGCTCTTTAGCTTGGAGAAAAGACGACTGAGGGGTGACATGATCGAGGTTTACAAGATGATGCATGGGAAAGAGCAGGTAGAGAAAGAGGTACTTTTCTCCCTTTCTCACAATACAAGAACTTGTGGGCACTCCATGAAATTGCTGAGCAGTCGGGTTAGAACGGATAAGAGGAAGTACTTCTTCACCCAAAGAGTGATTCACACATGGAATTCACTGCCACAGGAGGTGGTGGAGGCTACAAGCATGGACGGCTTCAAAAGGGAATTAGATAGGCATATGGAGCAGAGGTCCATCAGATAGGGGCTCTGGGGCAAGTGATGCTCTGTCTTCTTGGTGCTGGGGGGGGCAACAGTGGGAGGGCTTCTAATGTCCTGGCCCCACTGGTGGACCTCCTGACAGCACTGGTATTTCTGGCCACTGTGTGACACAGAGTGTTGGACTGGATGGGCCTTTGGCCTGATCCAACATTATGTTCTTCTGTTCTTATAAGTTAAATATGTTCAAGACATACAGGAACCATTTCAGCATCCAATAGTCATCCGAGCTCTCTTGAGGACAAATTGTGAGGATAAACAAGGCCACCAGCCCATGGAAGGAAGCACAAGCAACACACAACCCCATGAGAAAAGTCTAAGCGACTACCTGCCAAGTCCTCCTCTTCATCAGAGGTCAGGAGAAATAGCTCTCCACCTTCTTCCAGCCAGGATATGAGATCAGGTCGGAAAATCAGAGGTCCTTTTTATTAGGAAAGAAAAAAACACACACAAAATTATACTTCTGTGTACCCATAAATTCAACAATTCCAAGCCAGGTTGACTGTCCCTCCAAAAAACATAAACAAATAATTGAGTGGGATGGAGTACAGCGTAGGGTCAGGAATCATCTATCTTCTCTTATACTGAGACATTGGGGGGGGGGGACATGTATATGTGGTCCTCCCAACATGTACAGCCAAGTCTGGACTCTTGGAACCACAGATTGCAGACTGGTGAAGTATTTTCCCACCAAAGATAGAAGAAGAAGACGACAAAGACGACAAAGACGACGAAGACGAAGAGGAGGAGGAGGAGGAGGAGATTGGCTTTATACCCCACCCTTCACTACCCAAAGGTGTCTCAGAGCAGCTTACAAACTCCTTCCCCTTCCCCTCCCCTCCCCACAACAGACACCCTGTGAGGTAGGTGGGGCTGAGAGAGCTCTTGACAGAAACTGCTCTTTTTCAAGAACAGCTCTTATCAGAACTACGGCTTGCCCAAGGTCATCCAGCCAGGTGCAAGTGGAGGAGTGGGGAATCAAACCCAGTTCTCCCAGATTAGAGTCCACACACTTAACCACTACACCAAACTGGCTCTCAGTTTGAGACAATTCTTTTGAAAGGGTGCCTTTTACTAAGCATAAAGGTATAGATTGAAGGCAAGACCAAAAGGAGCCTTTTGGAGGTGGGTGGCAATTTAAGCATTTGGCAAGCCAAAATAGTTCCCATGTCTACTTGGGTAAGTTCTAATTCAACAGTTACTCAAATCATTGAGGATTACAGCGCCCAGCTGTGTCTCACTCATGGCTAGTCCACGAGAGAGTTGTGTGGATGCATACATGTCTCTGAAGCACATGAGAGATGGAAGGCCAAATGAAAGAGGGGGAAAGGATGGAAGAGAATTCACAGAGGATGCGTGGGGATTTGAAAAGTGGGAGAGTCATGCTGGAGAAATGGGCAAAGACGAGGCAGACTGGAGCCGGGGAACCAGGGGTCTGGAAAGGGACACTGGGAAGGTCCATGGCAGGAACCAGGAACACCGTCGGAGCAATGGGAAGAAAGAGGGTGGGAATGATAGGCCCTAGTGGGAGACAGAGGGAGAGATTAAGAAAGAGGAAGAAGTTAGGAGTCAGAAGATAAGCTTTTGCCCTTATAATCAGGAAAGAGACAAGTTGCTCATTTGGATGTGTTATGTCTTCTTTTTACGTCTTCTATATTTATCCCTTTACATCTTCTATTACATTTATCCATTGTTGTCAGAAAACCTGACCATTTCTTGTGGCTGGAATATGGAATGCTCTTAGCAGCTCAGGATTGTTTGTTTTGAGGGGAAGCTGTCTTTCAAAGTGTATCTGGAGAACTCGTCTCGCATTTTAAAGAATCTTGGCAAGGATTTCTTCTGAGTCTGATCAAGTTGCCTCTTCCCCTTGGCCTTTGGGCATCTCTTCTCTGGAGAAGAAAGAGAGGTGGGGGGGCGGGTTAGCTGTCACCCTTCTCTATTTTCTGGAGTGAGCTGAGGCCCCAGATGACTACAGGGGGGGGGGGTGTTTGGCATAAAACTACCACTAGCCGTTCTCTGCCTGCTTTCTGCACAACTGAGATGGAAATGCCAGCTAAGAAGTAAGTAAAGTGGCAGAGAAGGCAGTAGAGTTCCCTCCACAGCCACATCTCTCTGCAAGGAGAGCCAGTTTGGTGTAGCGGTTAAGTGCGTGGACTCTAATCTGGGAGAACCGGGTTTGATTCCCCACTCCTCCACTTGCAGCTGCTGGATGACCTTGGGCAAGCCATAGTTTTGTCAGAGCTGTTCTCTCACAAGCAGTTCACTCAGAGCTCTCTTAGCCCCACCTACCTCACAGGGTGTCTGTTGTGGGGAGGGGAAGGGAAAGGAGATTGTAAGCCACTCTGAGACTCCTTTGGGTAGTGAAGGGCGGGGTGTAAATCCAATCTCCTCCTCCTCCTCCTGCTCTTCTGGCAGAGGTCAGCCATTTGGCCCAGGGCAGAAAGCTTGATCACGGCCTTTCTAATTAAGGACCGCATTATGGCCACTCCCTATAGGACAACAGGGAAAGCCCCGGAGGAAAGGACCCTCACCCAGAGAGGCCACGTTCCCAAAATTCTCCAGCATGACGTCCTTGTACAGAGCTCTCTGGGGTGGGCTCAGCAGGGTCCACTCTTCCTTGCTGAAATACACAGCCACCTCTTCAAATGACTCCCAACCCTACAAGAATAAAAAGAGAAATGTCTTTATATAGTTGGAAAGCTGGTTTGGGTGTGTGTGTGTGTGTGGAGCGAAAAACAAACACAGTAAATTAACAGCGGGAAACCAGAAGAAAGAGGAAGCCAGAAGAGAGCCGTGTATGGATGTAATATGTTCGTGATTTTAATAATATTTTTGTTGTTGTTCAGTCGCACAGTCGAGTCCGACTCTTCGCGACCCCATGGACCAGCTCCCGCCAGGCCTTCCTGTCATGTTAATCTACGTATTCTAATGTAGTTTCATCACAACAGTAACAAGTGTTGCAAGATTGAAATAACTGATTATGTTGTAGTTCATCAGAGGATCCGGGAATGAGGGAAGTGTAACGTCCCCATTCGGTTTCTCCTCAGCTGAGGCCTCAGCCAAATGAAAGAAGGCTGAGACAGAGAGAGCTCTGTAAATTAGTAGTTATCATAAAGTTTAAAGTTTGTTTAGAAACTGAGAGTGTGTTAGTATAAAGACAAATGACACCATTTGAAAAGTGGTGGTAGCAGTGCATGAATCCAAGACAGAAGACCAGCAACAATGGGTGAGCAGGAGAGAGAGAGAGAGAGAGAGAGGACAACCAACAAGAAAAGAGGGGGAAATGGAGGATCGAAAATCCTCAGAGACATTGAATCACCAAGCCTTGAAATTTGCCCAGGCATGGAAGACCTGGAAAGAGGAGTTCAATTTGTATGTGGACAGTGCAATGCCAGATAAAAAGAGGGTTTTGAAACTGTTTTCATACAAGAAAGAGAGAAACAGAGATGCCAAATATGGGAACACAAGAACACCAGTGAACCACAACCCTTCTACCTACAAGTGGGAGATTACTATAATCAGGGTTTACTGGGATATCCCTCGGTGAACTGAGGAGACAGCACCAACAAAGACAAGCCCTGTAGTACAATAAGTCAGCCAGAGATCTTCCTGGCCAGTAACCAGGAAACGCTGTGCGAACTCAACCATTAACAAAACAAGGCAGACTCTGGCACAAAGCAACGGTAAAATAATCAGTAAACTGCTACAACTGGATAGTGGCCGAGTACTGAGATGGAACCGAAGCCATCTCAGGGAAACAGCAGCAGCAGTTGATGAAGGCTCGGAGAGCGACGAGAGGCCCATCAGGGACCAACTGAGAGGTCAGCATGAGGGGACCTGAGGGGAATTTCAGCCACATCAGGACAGAGAGAGATACACTGGAGAACAGTCCAGCTGAGAGGCATGAAGAACAAGAGACCCTCCCTGACAGTTGACAAAGGTCACACCAGAACTTAAATGCACAGCAAGTGGATGCGCTAGTAAGAGGCCAGGACACCTCAAGGTAGGTATGTATAATGTATTTAACTTTTTGTTCTTTTAAAAGAAATAGGATGGAGCAACAGGGAAAACACTTTTTATGTTGTATTTCTTCTTCTTCTTCTTCGTCTGTAATCAAGGGTGACATAAGAACATAAGAGACGCCAATGTTGGATCAGGCCAAAGGCCCATCCAGTCCAACACTCTGTATCACACATTGGCCAGAAATACCAGGTGCCATCAGGAGGTCCACCAGTGGGGCCAGGACATTAGAAGCCCTCCCACTGTTGACCCCCCTCCCCCAAGCACCAAGAAGACAGAGCATCACTTTCCCCAGAGCCCCTATCTATACCTTGTGGCTAATAGCCACTGATGGACCTCTGCTCCATATGCTTATCTAATTCCCTTTTGAAGCCGTCCATGCTTGTAGCCACCACCAC
>NW_015176472.1:833781-856654 GCF_001447785.1 Gekko japonicus
ACTGTGTCCCCCAGCCACCACTACAACCGAGCACTGTGAATTCCAGATTTTACATGGGATTGCATGTGCCCATGGGCTTCCCACTGCCTGCTCCCCCACTCTCTCTGCTCTTTGCGGCATCAGAGAAAGACTGAAACAGAAATGGGTAAGACAGTACAAGCCCACCGGTGCTAGGTGGCTAGTGTTAATGCCCCTGGTTGTCCAGCAGTCCGTAGGCTTTTAAAATAAAAATGAATTATGTTTCGTGTTTGGCAAATAATGATTCATTATTTCTTTAGAATACTTGAACAGGACCCTGCGTCATGAATTCTAAACAGTGTATGCATTTGAAGTCGTGAGGAGTGACTCACGAAAGCTCCTAACCTGTCACAAAATTTGGGTGGTCAGCCGTGGTTGGTCTGGAGCAGTAGAACAAGTTTAGAGTCCAGTGGTACCTTTAAGACCAACAAAGGTTTATTCAAGGTATGAGCTTTTGTGTGCAAGGCACACTTCCTCAGATACACTGGAAAGGAAGTTGGAATTCAGGCTTATAGACAGAGTCTGAACAGCAAATTAACATGTTAAGATGATGCAGATGCTTTAAGACATTCAAAGTGAAAACTAGATAAGAAGCTAAGGTTATACGGTCAACAGTTGTTTTGATTTAATGAAGGAGGAAAGGGCAGTAAAGGCCCCGGTCACACGGGAGGATTTGCCACGCAAGAGGGGCTCACCAATCTGTGGCTCCCCCCCCGCCCCGGCATCTGATCGTGCTGGGGAGCAGGGCTATTTTTGGGCAGGAACACACAGGAACGGAGTTCCGGCTGGCTCCTGAGTTGGCCACACCCAGCAGGAACTCATTAGCATAATAGGCCACACCCAACAGCAGAAACTCATTAGGATTGGCTACATTAGTGGTGTGTGGCCTAACATGCAAAGGAGTTCCTGCTACAAGAACCCTGGGTTTTGACAACAAACAAGGTAAACGGAATAAGAAGGGAAAGGTGGGTGCAGCTGGATGAGCACACTTCTGGTGACGTGGGGGTGTGGCCTAATGGGCTAATGAGCGGTGCTGTCAGGGGTGTGGCCTAACATGCAAAGGAGTTCCTGCTACAAAAAAGGCCCTGGGTTTTGACAGCAAACAAGGTAAACGGAATAAGAAGGGAAAGGTGGGTGTGGCTGGATGAGCACACTTCTGGTGACGTGGGGGTGTGGCCTAATGAGCGGTGCTGTCGGGGGTGTGGCCTAACATGCAAAGGAGTTCCTGCTACAAAAAAAGCCCTGGGTTTTGACAACAAACAAGGTAAACGGAATAAGAAGGGAAAGGTGGGTGTGGCTGGATGAGCACACTTCTGGTGACGTGGTGTGTGTGGCCTAACGTGCTAATAAGCGGTGCTGTCGGGGGTATGGCCTAATATGCTAATGAGTTTTGCTGTTGGGTGTGGTCTATTATGCTAATGAGTTACTGCTGGGCTTTTTCTACAAAAAGAGCCCTGCCGGGGAGCAACTGCATGGCAGCTCGGGGGAATCTGTCTGATCCCGACGCCGCATGTCTCTTTTGATGGGGCTCAAAAAACCGCACTTTAGCTGTGGCTTTCCCCCCAGTGTGACTGGGGCCAAAGTAATAAATATGTCAAAATGAGGGATAAAGGTGAAAAGGCATCTTCTAATTGTGGGCAGAGGAGACGAATAGTGATTCTCAGTTTACTTCCACCTAGGGGGTACACAACCCTACATGTGACGCTCCCTGAAAAACACTGGATAGCTCTTCCTGGCTTTCTACCTTCACCACTAGTTTAGTCGTTTAAAGGAGCAAAACAGGGTGCTTACATGAATTCAAGCAGATTTCCGAAGCAGGAAGGATACAGCACCGCCCCACCGAGGAAAGAACTGGATTGTTTTCTGTGGGAAATCCATGGTCCTGTATTGTTTCATTGCTTGGGCTTCTTTGCACCTGCCATGCTAGTCGGGATGTGCGTGTGTGACCACTTTCCTGTCTCCCCACTGGGCAGCCTTGACATCTTGGAGCACCAGAACCAAGGGCTAGGAGCCCAATCCTCTCAGCCTTGCAACAGAAAGGGAAGCATCCTTGCTATCCTACACACACACACACACCGTTGGCCCCCCACCCCTTCCCATGTACCTGAGCTGGCTTCATGTTGCCTCTTTCCCCTTCACCATGCAGAGAAGGTGGAGAAGACATCAAGACTGTCTTTTTACTCTTGCCTGGGAGGGAGAGAAAGACAGAGGGTGCAAAGCTTTTTTTCTTTTTTTGCTACAGACTCATCCGCTATGCTGGTCCCTTCAGTGAACATCTCTCCAAATAGCATCAGGGCACAATTCAAGACACTCCATTTGATCTAGGAAGGTCCCAGGAGAGTTTGCCCCAACGTCTAACCCAATGTCTCCCCCTCACCCAGCCATTCTATATAGGGTTTTTTTCCCCTATACCTTATTCACCTTCTGCTCTTCTTTGCCCCTTTGGTCCTTTCTTCAGGACCCCCCACCACATCTGCCCCATCCTTTCCCATTCAGATCTCTCCTTCAGCTCCCACTCCCCCCCCCCCCCCCCACCCTCTAAAAAAAGCTCTCACTCCCCCCCCCCCCATACACAGCTTTTGGTTGAGGGCAGCAAGGGTTTGGCACCGTTCCTTCTCCTGTTCCCCCCTTTTTTGCTCTGAGTTCCCTTCCTCCCTACCCAGAAAAGGGGCTGGCAGTCCGGAACTGGGGCAAATAATATTATAGGGAAATCGCCATCTTGGACCATTTTATTCTGTACTGTAATTTTTACTAAGTTATATTTTGAATTTTAATGTTTTTGTATATTTTATGGCACTATACCTTGTACATCACCCAGAGGATGATGTACAAGGTATGGGGCAATTAATAAATCATCATCTGCTCCATCATCCTCCACCCGAAATCACCTCCTCAGCCCCTCACTCCTTCCCCACTCCTGCCTCCGCCTCCCCCACCCCTTTCCCCCTCCTCCATCTACTCCCTCCTTCTCTTCCTACCCCAAATCTTCCCTCCACTCCCATTCCTTCCCTGCTTCTCCCCCACGCAAAATCTCCCCCTAAATAGAAACACAACCAATTTGTTCCAGGAAAAATGTTTTGAAGAAGATTACAACTGGCAGAGGTGTCAGCCAAGGGTGTTATTTTATTTCCCTGTCTCTCCGATCTATACGCAGAACGTATCACATGCAAAACATATCATAAGGAAAGGTTGATTGGATATAGATGAAAGTGAAGTGAAAATTGGTGGAAGGAACATTAACAATCTGAGATATGCAAATGACACCACATTCCTGGCAGAAAGCAGTGAAGATTTGAAACAACTACTCAGAAAGGTTAAAGCAGAAAAGTCCAAAGAAGAATTACAGCTAAACATCAAAACAAAACAAAAAATTACTGAAGAATTATACAATTTTGTTAATGATGAAGAAATTGACATTGTTAAAGGTTTTCTATTCCTTGGTTCCGTCATCAACCAAAAGGAGGACCGCAACCAACAAGTCATAAAGAGAATGAAACGGGGCGGGGCAGCCATGAAGAAACTAGAAAAGATCCTGAAGTGTCAGGATGTGTTGTTAGTGACCACAATGAGGCTAATTTATACTATAGTATTCCCCATTATTATGTATGGGTGTTCAAGTTGGACAATGAAGAAAGCTGAGAGGGAGAAAGGGGACTCATTTGAAACGTGGTGCTGGAGGAGAGTTTTACTAATACCACTGACAGCCCAAAAGACCAATATGTGGGTTCTAGATCAAATCAATCCTGAACTCCTCCTAGAGGAGAAAATGTCTCAACTGAGGCTGTGGTGTTTGGTCACATTTTGAGCAGCTCTGGAATAGACACTAACAAGACGGGGACCCGTGATACTCGCGGGGGTGGGGGAGAAGAGCTCCGTCTCCTCCATCCCCCCCCCCGCTCGATCACTTTCGGGGGGATTTAAACATCCCCCCGAAAAAATTTTCTACTTTTAGCGTTTTTGTGCACACGTGGGGACTGTCCCACGTGTACACAAACCTCCCCCTCCCCCCCAAGTGCCCCCGGAGCGCTGATTTAGCGATCCGCACTCCGGGGGCAACTTGGCTATTAGATATATAGATGCTAGGAAAAGTTGGAAGGCAGCAGGAAAACAGGAAGACCCAACATGAGATGGATTGACTGAATCAAGGAAGCCACAGGCCCTCCGTTTGCAAGACCTGAGCAAGGCTGTTAAGGAGAGGAGGTCTTGGAGGTCATTAATTCATAGGGCCGCCATAAGCTGGAAGCTACTTGGTGGCAGTAACACAGGCACGAAGCTGCCTTCTACTCAATCAGACCACTGGTCCATCAAGGTCAGTATGGTCTACTCAGAGTAGCAGCACCTTTCCAGGGTCTTAAGTGGAGGTCTCTCACTGCTTGGTCTGGGGATATGCATCTCCTTCCTCCTCCCTCCTCCACCCCAAATCTCCCCCTCAGAAGTACCACCTCTTCCCTCCCTCCCTCCTTCCACCGCCTCTGTTTCCTAAAGGCGCCTCTGGAGCTTGGAGCCACCGGTTCGGATCCTGCTCTGCGGAGAGAGGCCAAGGGGCTCTCCCAGGTTCAGAAGGAGAGGATGGGGGGCCCCCGCTCCCTTTCACCCCCTGCTTCATCCCCCCTCCTTTCTGTCTGCTGTAGGTCTTGCATTGTGGCCCCCAACCGATAATTCCCCCCCCCTCCCAACCCCTTTGAGCTCACCACAAATCCCTTCATCAAGCGTGGCCCGGGAAGTGGGGGGGGGACGACGACAGAAAGGCGACTCTGCAAGGGGGGGGGGAGAGAGAGGAAATGGCTTTCTCCCAATTACCTCTCTAGGACTCCAGATTCCTTCTCTTTAACCCTCAGAGAGCATTTCACCAGTTCAAGGGACCCCGAGACAAAAATGCAAAGGGAGCCTCTGATGAAAGGGCAGGTCTCTCATCATGTTAATCCAGCATCAAATAAACAACTGCGATACCCCACCGTTTGATCATTTGCCAATCGCTTTAATAAGGATCAGGGCAGGATTCGACCTTACAGAGTCCTCTAAGATTAAAGGGAAATGAGGTCTTAAACTCATTGGCAGAATATTGTGTGAAACAGAAAGCCCAACGCGCATCACATGTTCACCCACTATAACGTTTTCTCTGGCTGGAAGCCACCAGCGAAAGCCTGATTCGATGTTTACATGTCACTTTTTTATAGAGAAAGTGATAGACAGGAAAGGAAAGAAACAGGCCAGTAGGCAGGATTTTTTTGGGGGGGGGGCTTTTAAATTTCTTAGGCGGCACTGGCTAATGGAATTAAAGCAATACCCATCTCCTTCCCCGCACCTGCCACCACCTGCCCTGGGCTGGATGGGAAGTCAGGGGGCCTTGCCAGCATAAGCTTTATTCTGTCTGAGAGATGTTCTCCTCCATTACTTGTGCAATGAAATAGGTGAAACTGCTATTGAACTCCATGTGAATCGGGCAGCTTTTCCATTGAAGTGCAATTTTTCATACATTATCAACTTATAGACTATCGGTTAGAAGAAGACATCTGTCGAAACGGCATTGCATTCCGGAGACTACCGTCCCCTCATTGTCACCTTCTATCTTTATGTATCTGAATTTATAACTTGAATGTATTATTATTACTTTTGTACTTTTCATATTTACAACTTTACGATTTTTGTTAAAGAAATATTGAGCGCACCGTGCACAGTTCTTGTGGGTTTATTCTTGCATGTCCACGGACTGTGACCATGTTCATTTTTGTGTATTTCAATATTATCATATCAAGAGCCTTATGGAAACCCTGGCGGAGAAAGGGATGCTCAGAAGACTTAAGACGACATTTGAACTGACTCTTGAGAACTCCATTTCCAAGGTATATAAACTCCTGATAGAACATGGTAGTTCTCATACCACCTCTTATCAGAAAGCTTGGGAACGGGATCTTCAAAAAACACTAACGGAGGAGCAATGGTCGTCTTGCTGGAACTCGATGAAAAAAGTCGCCAAGATCTTCAATATCCACCTGCAAACATGCAAACTGACTACCCGCTGGTACTATACACCTGATCGTCTACAACATCTCAACCAGAGGTCATTTCGGGGGGGATCGCAGGGGATCGCAGTTCCCCCGGGTGAGGTACGGGGGGCGGGGCACATGACGAAGCCCTGCCCCCTGCTTCCGGCCGCCCCGCTTCCGGCCCTCGTTCAGCCAGGAGGAGGCAGGAGAAGAGGGAGGGTAAGTTGCTTCCTCCCTGCCTCTCCCCACCCCTGCCTGCCTGGGGCCAGGGAGGGCCTTCGCGGGGCTTCCTTGCACTCCCACCGGCCTTGCAGGTCCACCGCCGGGCCCCTCATGGGGCTCAGCAGTGGAGCTGCAAGGCCGGCGGTGGCGGCCGGGACCGTGGGGGTGGGGTGTGTGGCCTTATGACACACTTCCGGTGATGTCAAGGGGTGTGGCATATGCTAATGAGTCCCCCTAGCTCTTTTTCTACGAAACGACCCCTGATCTCAACCCCATTTATAGTTTATTCTGCTGGAAACAATGCGGGATTAAAGGAAGTCACTTCCACTGCTGGTGGGAATGCCCACACATCAACCTCTTCTGGAAAAATGTCATAGCAGAGATAAACAAGATCACCTCTCAAACAATTCCTCTTAAACCGGAAGTTATCTTACTTCAAATAAATGAAACACTGGACTCACAAGACAACTGTAATGAACTTACATTGATTTTGCTGGCAGCAGCCCGTCAGGCCATAGCTACCACTTGGAAGTCCGTCTCTCCCCCAATGCTGACCGTATGGAGAAACAAAGTCGGGGACCAGTTTATTATGTGTAAAATTTCTGATTCACTTCAAAGACAACGATCTGGTATTACCACGACGTACTCAAAATTTGTGCACACATGGTTTCCGTGGCTGCAGTATATGACAGAGGCAGAACTACTTCCTACTAACATAGCTTACTCTTCTTGGCTTTTCTTCTAGCTACTCTAGTTCTCTTTTTTATATACAATGAAACACACACAGAATTCTTCTATATCTGAGACCTAGCTCTAATCTAGTCCTCATGTTCTCCTAATTGACAAAGGCAGTGCAGTTACCAGCACTCCTTACCTTTATTTATATGGTTGATGAAGGTTCAAGAATGTCAGAATGGTTTCTACTGTTGAATGATAAGCTTATAACTCAACTTGATCTTCTTGTTGTTGCTTGTTCAATGCTTCTGATGTTTATTGTTGTAAATGATTATTTAAAAACGAATAAATTTTTTTTAAAGTTATGAAATTACTTAAGCCTATATAAATATTGAAACATAAGATTGAAAAGATGAATATGCGACATCACCAGGGATCAGTAGGGCCCCTGACCTCTCACAGGACCAGGCAATGTAGATACAGAGGCCTGGGAAATGAGACAGGAGGAGTCATAAATCTACTACTACAGAACAGTATAGAAGAGTCTTCAGAAATAAAAAAGATGTAAAGAGTCTGTAGTCAGAATAGTCTTTAAAAGTGGACACAAAAGAAGCTAGAGGAAAAACAAATAAGCAAGGGATAGGCAGGCTATAAACGTAAAGATTATATTTAAACGAAGAAGCTGATTGGCTGACCATTTAGCACGAAAGGAAGGAGCCCCGATGGCTCCAAATGTTTTAAGGGGTCTTTATTACTAGAAAAAGAGTTAGTTAAAAGGGAGATTCCCCCTTTTTGTTTTCTTGTTTTTAGTCAAATGGGGAATACAGGAAAGCTCCTGAAGAAGTTGAGAAACATTTTTTAAAAATTTTGTCTTGACATGCCAAGCAGTAAGGACTAGCACTGCGAGACATGGAAATCTTGGGAAAGGACAGTGTGGGGAGGATATTTGTGGGGGGGGGGTATAAGAAGAGATGAGGAAGCTGAGGAGGGCTGTGAAAGAGGAAAGAAGATAGGGTGGCTTGGGGGTTTGAGGGTGGACATAATAAGAATGCAATAGAAGAGAATAAGGGAGTGGGGATGTATAAAGACAGGAGAACAGCTACTATGGCTCCTTTCCCCTCTATGTAAGTATTAAGAGTTGTTGGGAGATTAAAACTGAGTGAGGGGAGAAGTCTGTGTAGACAAAAGAGACTGAAAAGATAACACAGCGTAAAAGATTACCAGGCAGTGCATGCATGCTACAGATGAAGATCAGGATGTTGAGAAAGTAATGGGGAAGAGAAAAAGACCCAGAATGATCTGAGTTTAAGAACACGTAGTTTAGAAGAAGAAGAGATTGGATTTATACCCCGCCCTTCACTACCCAAAGGTGTCTCAGAGCGGCTTACAAACTCCTTTCCCTTCCCCTCCCCACAACAGACACCCTGTGAGGTGGGTGGGGCTGAGAGAGCTCTTGACAGAAACTGCTCTTTTTCAAGAACAGCTCTTATCAGAACTATGGCTTGCCCAAGGTCATCCAGCCAGGTGCAAGTGGAGGAGTGGGGAATCAAACCCGGTTCTCCCAGATTAGAGTCCGCGCACTTAACCACTACACCAAACTTAGAGAGAGACAGAGAGAGACAGGCAGGCAAAGTAGGTCAAAATGAGAGAGATAAAAAAAGTCACTTAAATCCTACACACAGGATTTAAGTGACTTTTGATAAATTTTTTAGGCTATAGAAGCAGTGAGCTCATAAGAAGGAAGGTTTTATCTGTGCTATTGTCTGTGCTAAATGCTAACAGGGAGATTGCAACTGAGGCTGGAGAGTGGTAAACTATAGTGGCTGTGATTGAGGTATTCAGGAATATTGGATGCAGTGAGATACAATAGTTTAAACGGTGACCAATCCCACCTTCTAAAACAGCAAACTACTTGGGAGAGGAGGGCCACTGGAAACATATGAAAAAGGGAGCAAAGTGGCAGAAGTCAAAAGGATTAAAAGGGATTTATACTGGTGGCCGAGGTGATGTTGACTAAAATACAGGAAAAAGGCGAAAACACAGAGGCAGCAAAATAAATATGTAATAGTTGGTCTTTTTTAAAAATGTTTTTATTTTTAGCATTTTGTTTGTTTCTGTACGTTCTCTCTCAGCCTTTGGCTAACCCAGCCCCTGCCACATAGAAGATTCGCCAGTTGCCTAAGCACACCGAGCACATGGGCCACTTGAGGACAAGCCTTCCTGATAACAACCCCCACCCCCTATAACGGAGTTTAATGCCTGGAGGGGCTTCTCCAAATTAATCCTTGCCTATCAGGTTTTAACATAGGATTCCTCATCTTTACATACCCCCACCAGAAAGCAGATATAGTTGTTCAAATTACAACAGACTTTCCTTGGCACAGAATTCCATAACCCCATACTACTGCATTTGAATTAACTATTAGGAGATCATGTATAATTTATATTCAAGTATGTTACATAGAGGCATACGAACAAACAATTACCAAAGTCAATTTAAGAATGCTACCAAAAATGCAAATTATAACAATTAATGTTCTACTTGTACACGCATTGCATCAGGTGAGACGTTTACTATTTGACATTTTCAGATATATCACACAAATATAAGACTTTCACAAACTTATGATTTCCCATTTTCCCAACATCTCGGCCATGAATCTGCAAAACATCCCATTTACGAGGAATGGGTACAACCTCAAAATCACATAGGCTTAAAGTCCATCTCAACTCTAGAGGTTTTAAAATGGTTTTAAGGGGAAAATCTTGTTGGGCTGTGACTTTACAAAGGGGGCGGAGCCTCAAATATCCCCACTGTAGCTACGGGCCTCCGGCTGGCTCAGCCATTGTCCCGATGTTAGGACTGCTGCTCGTGCCATTGAGAGAGGAGCTGCCAGGCTTGCTGCCTCCCCCCACCTCCAATCTGTGTTCTCCCTGGATGTGAGGCCTAGTTTGGCTCATGCACTGAGGCTCCGACTGCAGCTGGGAGGGGTCCGGTGGGTCCCCAGAAGGCAATCCACCTTTCATTCCTCCAGGCCATGGCAACTTGGCTTTGGGGCCGCTGAGCCAGGTTCGACCCTGGGCTGGGTCCAGGGAAGTCCGCCTGCCCTGGAGCTGCATTCTCACTGCTGGAAGCTCCTCTGTCACCGGGGCCTCTGCATCCTGCCCCCAGCAGGTAAGTCCAGAGTGGGAAACAGGCCCTGCATGCATGCTACAGATGGAGATCCAGGATGTCAAGAGAGTAACAGGAAAGAGGAAAAATGACCAAGAATGATCCGAGTTTAAGAAAACCTCAGTTAGACACATACAGAGAGAAGTGAGAGAATAGAGCAAAGGGCAAAGTAGGTAAAAATGAGAAAGAGAGAGAAAGAAAGGGAGTCTACACACAGGATTTAAGGGGCTGTTAGTAAATGTTTTTACGCTAGAAAAGTGTTGAGCTTATCAAAAGGAAGGCTTTATCATAAATAAATCTTCTGGTTCTGTCATGAGTATCATGGTTTCTCTCCCGTGTGAATTTTCTGATGGGAAGCAAAACTGTAGCTCCAAACGAAACACATTTCCACATTTATATGGTTTCTCCCGTGTTAATTCTTTGATGCAAAGTAAGGTTTTCATGGCGACTAAAGCTTTTCTCACATTGCAGGCATTTATATGGTTTCTCCCGTGTGAATTCTTCTATGGGAAGTAAAGCTTTGGCTCTCACGGAAGCTTTTCCCACAGTCCAGACATTTATATGGTTTCTCTCCTGTGTGAATACTTTTATGCGAATTAAGGTAACCATGGCGACTGAAGTTTTTCCCACATTCCAGGCATTGATATGGTTTCTCCCCTGTGTGAATTCTTCTGTGGGAAGTAAGACTGGAACTGTGACTGAAGTTTTTTCTGCACTCCAGGCATTGATACGGTTTCTCCCCTGTGTGAATTCTTTGATGAGACTTCAAGGTTCCACTATTTTTGAAGTTTTTCCCACACTCTAAGCATTGATATGGTTTCTCCTCTGTGTGTATTCTTTGATGACATTTCCAGGTTCCACTGTCACGGAAGTTTTTTCCACACTCCGGGCATTGATATGGTTTCTCCCCTGTGTGAATTCTTTGATGCAAAGTAAGGTGTTCACGGCGACTGAAGCTTTTCCCACATTCCAGGCATTTATATGGTTTTACCCTTGTGTGAATAGTTTGATGAGATGTCAAGGTTCCTCTCCCACTGAAGCTTTTTCCACACTCCAGGCATTTATATGGTTTCTCCCCTGTGTGAATTCTTTGATGGACATTAAGGTGATCCTTGTGACGGAAGCTCCTTCCACACTCCAGGCATTTGTATGGTTTCTCACCTGTGTGAATTCTTTGATGGGTAGTAAGGCTTCCACTCTGACTGAAGCTTCTCCCACATTCCAGGCATTTATATGGTTTCTCCCCTGTGTGAATTCTTCTATGGGATGTAAGGCTTCCACTCTCACGGAAGCTTCTCCCACACTCTACGCATTTATATGGTTTCTCCCCTGTGTGAATTCTTTTATGAGACTTCAAACCTCCACTCTTATGGAAGCTTTTTCCACACTCCAGGCATTTATATGATTTCTCCCCTGTGTGAATCCTCTGATGGGAAGTAAGGATTCCATTCTGACGGAAGCTTTTCCCACACTCCAGATATTTGTAGGATTTCACACTTGTGTGAATCCCTTCATGCAAAGTTTGGCTTCCACTCTGGGTGAATCTTTTTCCAAATTCCAGGCATTTATATTTTTTCTTGCTATAGGTGCTCCATTGAGTATTAATATCTGATTTTTCAGGACTGTTTTCCTTACTTGGAGCACGTTCATTCCTATTATCTCCTTGGTATGTTTTTGGCAGGAGGGAGCCATCCCCCTCTAATAGATTGGAATTTTTCCTCCCTTCAAGTGTGTGTTTTCCCTTCACCTTCCACAGTACATCACAATATTCAACCTCCTTTTTCACATCTGAATATGTATCCTCTTTCTCCATCACTGGTGGTCCTTTTGTTTCATTCACTGACTGCCACACGCCACCTGCTGAAAGAAAGAGAAACCCGGTGTGATGGCAGGCCACTTTTCCTAAATATCTGTGTCACAATTTTCTGGTAATGATTGTGGTTTGCACTCTGTGAATGCTCACGGATTAAGCTCAAAGATTCTGTACACAGTTCTTCCCTATGCTTACTCAATAAATTTCAGATTCCAAGCACATTAATGTGGCCGAACAGCCAATCATACCATAATTAACATAGCCCAAGATAAGAAAAGAGACAGAGTATTCAATGGAGAACTCCTGATTCAAAGTAACCCAGAGGTTTTAAGTTTCCCTTTTCCATCCTGTGTTTATTTACAGGAAAGAGGTGTTTAGGGCATTTGTGGAAGGAAGAAGGGCAGCCGTTAATCAGAAGAGAAGAATCCTGGATAGGGTTTAAAATATGCAGGAATACCCAGAATTTTCTCTGGAGGAAGCTGGACTTTATACTGGCATAGTGTATGCCAAATGACATCAGGGCCCTGTGGGACCTCGTGCAATTCCTTAGGGCCCATTAAGGCAGAGATGTTCCGCCAGGCCTTTGGTTGAAGACAGCAACGGTTGATTAAACTGGCTGGCACTCTTCCCTTTCCCCTCTCCTCCCATTTAAGTCACCTTCTCTCCTCCCACCAAATAGCCAGGTAGACCAGAATGGGAGCTGTTGCTGTTGTTCAGTCACACAGTCAAGTCCGACTCTTCGCAACCCCGTGGACCACAACAGGAGCAGGAAACCATATACCACTACCTAGGATTTTATTCTGATTTTATTTCTTGTTAACTGTATTTGAATTTTAAATGTTGCATTCTGTTTTATGGCAGTTTGCCCTTTTCTTGTACATCGCCCAGAGCCCGGCATAAGCTGGGGTAAGACAATTAATAAATCGAAACAACAACAAACAACAACAATAATAATGTGTCAGACCCTTCAGAATCACTTACCACACTAAGCTGTGCTGGGAAGAGGGGGAAACCAAGGAACATGTGTTGACATGACAGCTGTCTGGAGTTGCTCAGGGTCTTTTCTCAGTGGTAAAGCACACGCTCTGCATGGCAGGCAAAACGTCCCTGGATCAAGGCCTGGCAAATCCAGTTAAAGGGATCTCAGGAGAAAAAAGGACTGGGAAACACCCTGGCCTAAAGACTCTGCCTTTCAGAACAGACAAGCCTTGGCTGAACTTGGCAGAAGTGATCTGACACGGTACAAAAAAGTTGCCTCTTTTCATAGGTTCAAGGTTTACAGGCACCATCTTGGCGTCTGCAACCCAGCCAAGCTCCTGTGAGGAGAAATTCAAACTGTGAGAATAAACAAGGCCCAGAGATCCACCAACCCTTGGAAGGAAGTGCAAGAAACAAACATTCTCACGACAGACCTAAGCAGCGACCTGCCAGTCCCTCCTCTTCATCAGGGCCCAGGAGAAATGGCTCTTCTTCTTCCTCCAGCCAGGAAATAACGTCAGGTTTAGAAATCTGGGGCCCTTTTTGTCAGGAAAAAAACACAAAACCACACACAATTTTACTTCTTCTGTGTGCCCATAAATTCAACTATTCCAAGTAGAGATGTAAAATTTCCGGAAATTTTGAAGCTTGGAAAAAAACCTGTTTTTTTTCCGGGTTTTTTCGGAAAAAAACGGAAATTTTCGGAAAAATTGAAAAAAAATGCTACATTAGCATTTCTTTTGTCTTTTCTAGATTGAAAGTCATTCTGTTACTTTAGGAACATAAAATATGACTATGGACATTTTTACTTGGCATGAAATTATCACAACTAGCATATTAAAGTGTATCCAAACAATTATTACAAACAGAATACCCAACCACATGCAAAAACAAAACTGAAACTTTTTTATTTTCTTCTGACAATCGCACCTCCTAAAGGAAGAAATGCATCTTGTTCTTGCATTGGAGAGTTCAGTTTGTAACCTAGGACTTGCTTGTCCTCAGTGCACAGAAATTAGATCTATCTGATACCATATATATATATTTTAGAAATGATTAGGAAAATATTTGAACACCTTGTCTTAAAATATTTTATTCATCATGTTAAAATAAAACGTTCCATAATCAATTTTTTTTCTTTTCTTTTCTTTTTTCAATTTTTCGGAAAAAAACAAAAAAGGCTTCAGGAAAAAACCGGAAAAAAAACGGTTTTTCCCCGAATTTTTCCGGTTTTTTTCCGGGCCTTCACATTTCTAATTCCAAGCCAGGTTAGGTTGACTGTCCCTCAAGAAATAAAGAACAGGCAACTAATGGAGTGAGGTGGAATACAGTATGGGGTCAAGAAATATCCATCTTCTCTTATAAGAAGAAGAAAAATGGGGATGAGGAGGTTGGATTTATACCCCGACCTTCATTCAGAGTGGCTTACAATCTCCTTTCCCTTCCCCTCCCCACGACAGACACCCTGTGAGATAGGTGGGGCTGAGAGAGTTCTTTGGAGGACTGCTCTTGAAAGAATGGCTCTGAGAGAACTTGTGACTGACCCAAGGTCACACCAGCAGCTGCATGTGGAGGAGTGGGGAATCAAACCCGGTTCTCCCAGATTAGAGTCCATGCTCTTAACCACTACACCAAACTGGCTCTCATAACAATGGGGGCATGTATATGTGGCCCTGCTAACATGTACACCCAATTTTGGGCTCTTGGAATCTGAGCCTCTGTATGCACAGATCACAAAATGGTACAGTATTTTCCCACCAGATATTGAGACCATTCTTTTAAAAGGGTGCCTTTTACTATGCATAAAGGGATAGACTGAAGACAAGACCGAAATGAGAATTTTTAAGGCAGTAGGCAATCAAAACGTTTGGCAAGCCGCCCTGACCTGGGTAGCCCAGGCAAGCCCGATCTCGTCAGATCTCAGAAGCTAAGCAGGGCCGATCCTGGCAAGTACTTGGATGGGAGACCTCCAAGGAATACCAGAGTTGGGAGGCAGAGTCAGGCTTATCAAAGCCACTTCCCTTAACATCCTCCATACCCCAGTAGGGGTTGCTAGAGGTCTCCATGATTTCCAGGCATGGGGGCATATACATGCGCGTGTGCACGCACACACACACACACAATGCAGAAATGCCCTCCCCCAAAAGACTTGGCAACCCAAAATTGTTAGTGTTTCAAAGGATATCTGGAGAACCCATCTCGCATTTTAAAGAATCTTGGCAATGATTTCCTCTGAGTCTGATCCAGCTGCTTCTTCCCCTTGGCCTTTGGGCATCTCTTCTCTGGGGATGAAAGGGGGGCTGGTTAGCTGCCCCCCTTCTTTATTTTCTGCAGTGGGCTGATGCCCTAGATGACTACAGGGGGGGCTGGCATAAAACTAGCACTGGCCGTTCTCTGCCTGCTTTCTGCCCAGCTGAGATGGAAATGCCAGGTAAGAAGGAAGTAAAGTGGCAAAGAAGCCAGCAGAGTTCCCTCCACAGCCGCATCTCGCTGCCAGGAGAGCACAGAAAACCCTTTTCCAGATCAGAGGAAGGATCATAGAGTGTGGCAGAGGTCAGCCATTATGCGCAGGGTAGACAGTCTGATCACCTCCTTTCTCATTAATGACTGCATTATGGTCACTCCCTACAGCAAGACGGGGACAGCCGAGGAGAAAAGGATCCTCACCCAGAGAGGACACAATCCCAAAATTCTCCAGCATGACTTCCTTGTACAGAACTTTTTGGGCTGGGCTCAACAGGGTCCACTCTCCCTGGGTGAAATACACAGCCACCTCTTCAAAGGACACCAAGCCCTAGAAGAAAAGAATAAAAGCACTTTTTTATATAGTTGGAAAGCTGGTCCATTGGGGTGGGGGAGCCAAAAACAAAGACAGTAAATTAATCGTGGAAAACCAGAAGAAAGAGGAAGCAAGAACAGGCCTGTAGAGATGTCCCTTATTCATGGCTTTAATTATGTTAATCTATGTATTCTTATGTAGTATACCGCAGAGAGCACTACGGTTGGGGTCTCAAAATCGACTGACCCTCCCTGTCCCCAAGGAGGCCAGGCTGGCTATTATCAGGGCCAGGGCCTTTTCAGCGGTGGCCCCATCCTGATGGAATGAGCTCCCGGAGGAGATCAGGGCCCTGCGGGATCTGATGCGGTTCTGCAGGGCCTGCAAGACGGAGCTCTTCCGCCAGGCATTTAGTTAGGGAGCCTCTGCTGGCCCTTGGTCTTGACATCGAGCCGGCACCGCAGGAAATCATGAGCAGAACAACATCTGGGTAGTTGAAATGTATTCTGAAAGTGAGCCATTTTGGATAATTAATTAATTGCTACCAGCGCTTTGTGAATTTGTATCTGTTTTTAACTGTTGTGTTTCTATATGATTGTATGTTTTAATTGTATTTATGCTTGAGTGGAAGCCGCCCTGAGCCTACTTTGCGGGGAGGGCGGGGTATAAATGAGACAAATAAATAAATAAATATCAGAGCAGTAACAAGAGTAGCAATATTGAATTCAGATAAACATATAGAATCATAGAGTTGGAAGGGACCTCTAGGATCATCTAGTTCAACCCCCTGCACAATGCAGGAAATTCACAACTACCTCCCCCCCACACACCCTCAGTGACCCGTTCCATGCGCAGAAGGTGTCAAAAACAACAACAACACAACCCACCAGGATCCCTGGATGGGGGCAGAAGCCGAAACGCGTCACGTCAAGTCCATTGGCCCTTGTGTGTAAGATCTTGGTATTTTTACATGAGGTGTGATTGGACCCTTATATGTTTTTTAATTCTTTGCTAATAAATGCATGTCTCTTTTTATATTATATACATTAAGTTTTTATTGTTGGCCCTCTATTCTGTTTGACTTACCTCTTTAGGTTCTGGTTTCCAGGAGCAGAGGTCTATCAGTGGCTCTTAGCCACAAGGTATAGATAGGAACTCTCTGTCTGGGGCAGTGATGCTCTGTCTTCTTGGTTCTTGGGGGGGGGCACAGTGGCAGGGCTTCTAGTGTCCTTGCCCCACTGCTGGACCTCCAGATGGAACCTGGGTTTTGGCCACTGTGTGACAGGGACTGGATGGGCCATTGGCCTGATCCAGCATAGTTTCTCTTCTGTTCTTTTGAAATAACTTATTACGTTGTAGTTCCTCAGAGAATCCAGGAATGAGAGAACTGTTAACATCCCCTTTCTGTTTTTCCTCAGCGGGGGCCTTAGAAGAATGAAAGAATGCCGTGAAAGAAGGCCGAGACAGAGAGAGCTCTGTAAATTAGTTATTGTCATGAAGTTTAAACTTTTTCAGAAATTGAGTTTAACTGTTTAAAGGAGTTTTTAGATTGAAATAGGGTGCTTATATGAATTTGTGCAGACTTCCGTAGCAGGAAGGATAGAAGAAGAAGAAGAGATTGGATTTATACCCCGCCCTTCACTACCCCAAGGTGTTTCAGAGCGGCTTACAAACTCCTTTCCCTTCCCCTCCCCACAACAGATACCCTTTGAGGTGGGTGGAGCTGAGAGAGCTCTTGACAGAAACTGCACTTTTTCAAGAACAGCTGTGCCAGAGCTACGGCTTGCCCAAGGCCATCCAGCCAGGTGCAAGTGGAGGAGTGGGGAATCAAACCCAGTTAGAGTCAGCGCACTTAACCACTACACCAAACTGGATACAGCCGCACACCACCAAGGAAAGGACCGGATTGTTTTCTGTGGGAAATTCAGGGTCTAGTATTGTTTCTTAGTCCCTGCTTGGGCTTCTTTGCACCTGTCACACTAGTCGGGGTGTGTGTGTGTGTGTGTGTGACTGTTTTCCTGTCTCCCCACTGGGCAGCCTGGACATCTTCGAGCACAAGCACTAAGGGCAGGGAGCCCGATCCTCCCAGTCTTGCAAAAGAAAGGGAAGCATCCTTGCTGTACTCCACACAAACACGTATCCCATGGGCCCCCCGCCCCCTTCCCATGTACCTGAGCTGGCTTCATGTTGGCTCTTTCCCCTTCACCATGCAGAGAAGGTGGAGAAGACATCAAGACTGTCTTTTCACTATAGCCTGGGAGGCAGAGAAAGACAAGAGAGAGTGAAACTTTAATTCATTTGCTATGCCAGTCCCTTCAGTGAACATCTGTCCAGATGAGCTTCAGGGCACAATTCCAGACTAGGAATTTTGATCTAGGAAGGCCCAGGAGTGTTCGGCCCAAGGTCCCTCCCCTCTCCCAGCCATTCTATATGGGGGGCATTTCCCTGCATCTCATTCACCCATCCCCCTCGACTCCTTCAAATGCTTCTTCCAAAACTCCACGCATCCATTCTCGGGCAGAGTCCCTCATCCTGTCGGAAGCCACACTCTGAGGGAAGCCAAGACCTGCCCCACATATTTAGGAGACTGTGCTGGGAATAAGGTGGCAGACCCCAGAGATGATGAGATGGACTGCCTGACTTGAGGCCGCAGGTGGGAGAGGCCAGCAAGGAATGAAAGTCACCTTGCACAGAGAAACCTAGTTCTGCAGGGAAACACTTCCGGTCCTCTCTGCCTGTGCTGGCCTTAATGCCCTTCCGTGGCAGGGAGATTTCATAAAAGGAAAGCCTGTTCCTCCATTCACAGTCTCAAGCGAAGCTGCCTTGAATCCATGCATGGGGAAAAACAGCAGAAAAGTACCTAAATTAACAGAGACTACTTCGCCACCTTTGGTCCCTGCCAGCTCTTTCTCCTGGAGATGTGCACGAGGTCTGAGACCCAGATTTACACAAGCTTTGCCCAGACCATATCTCTTGCTGGCTGATCACAAACAGATCCTGCAACTGTGGGCATGAAGGGAAAACACCCCGCCCTGAATTCTCAGCAGTGTAAATAAAGAGTTCCCAAACGACAGGACCAGAAGGGGGGGGGAGAAAGAGGGAGACGAACCATCTGAGGCTTTTTCCCATCAAGGGCAGGGCTTGGGTCATCCCCCCCCCCCCCCCCCCGTCGTTGCTGCCATTCACATACAGTTCAGTAGCAACGTGGCATCCTGTGGCAAGTTTCTCCACATTTTGCCTACTCCCGTTTCCCTGCAGTGGTCACCACAACCCCACTTGCCCCAATGGCTTCTCCAGTTTGTTTTAAAAATAGGCAATTGAATATTATTGTATTGGTGTAACCTGATAGACACACTGTTATAACAATACAACAATATTGAACTGCTGATTCAGAAACCAAAACAGACAGACTCATATACTATGACACGAACCCCCTTTAAACTCAGTTAGTTCTGTGAGGGCCTGTGTGTCAGGACCTAGTCAGAGTTCGATTTTGTTTTTCCTGACCAGTCCCCTACCCAAATCTACAAAAGTCTCTTCGGGGTATTTGTTTTACTTATTAAAGAGTTAGGCACCACGGCTTGTTAACTTCAAAACAGAACAGGCTTTTTTTTATAGAAAACACAACAGGGGGATGGAAGATATATTCAGAGGATCATTTGTTTCTTTTCAGACTTGAACTTTTGGCTTGGTTTACACTTCGGCAGTATGTTTGTTGTTTCCAGTATCCCACAGATGTTAAACAATTCACTAAACACCCTCCTAAACATACTCTCCTGTACTGCTTTGTGGTTAACCTTTGGCTTTCGAGATCTGGCTCCTTTTTGAGTCCAACTGGCCACCAACCAGTTGTCCTGACTCTGCCAGACCGTTCCTCAGCCCTCTCTGAACCACCTCTCCCCAGTTCCTTTAGGAGCAATGCATTTGGGTGGTTGTGACAACTGATGTGTTTAACCTTTCACCAGTCTGATCACTGTCCTCTTTCCTTTAGAGGGACTCAGTAATCCAGACTATTCAGCCCCAGTTATCTGTTCCAACTGTTATTAGGCTGTTCACACAGAGCTACAGAGGTCTGCTTCCTTCACAGAGTTCCTCAGTTTTCTGACCGCCCTCTGCTAACTCCACTGATCAACTCCCCACTAACTGCTTCTTTCCAACTGCCAATTCCAAACTGACTGTTTGGTCCAGTAAATGCCAATCACTGAGGGTTCCAAGCTAAATGCCCCCCTCCTCACTCAGTCATGTGACTCAGCAGTGTTCTGTGTTTACTTTCTGCTGGTCCCAGATTTTCAATTCCGTCACATATACACGCATAAGAAGAGCCCTGCTGGATCAGACCAGTGAGGGTCCATCTAGTCCAGCATCCTATTTCACACAGTGGCCAACCAGTTTCTCTGGAGGGCCAACAACGGGGGACAAAGGTCAAGGCCTTCTCCTGATGTCACCTCCAGGTTCTGGGATTCAGAGGTTTAGTGCCTCTGAATGTGGAGGTTCCCCTAAGTCACAATGACTAGTAGCCAGGGGCCCCGGTCACACGGGGGAAATTGACGCGGCCAAAAGAGACACGCGGCAGCGGGATCAGACAGATCCCCTGAGCTGCCGCACAGTTGCTCCCAAGCACGATCAGATGCCGGGGGGGGGCAGAAGGGAGAGCGAGACAACCGGCTGCGCATGTATGTGCATGCGCAGTTTGGCCGGGAGCCTCAAATGCTCCTGAAGACAGGCGCACCGGCGATCCCACGGCCGCGCTTGCTGTGGCATTTCAGGTTGGTCCTACTATTTCCTAGGGTTTTTTTTAATGTGTGTTTACGGCCTGAAGGGACAGATCGGGGACGGGTGTGCGCCGCTTCCCAGATGTTGCGGTGTGATCGTGCCCATTTGCTGCGCCCCCGATCCGTCCCTCTTGCGGGCCAAAACCTCCCGTGTGACCGGGGCCAGTGATAGAATCTCTTCAATGAAACTATCTAACCCCCCTTTCAAGCTGTTTATTCTTGTGGCCATCACTACACCCTCTGGTAGTGAATTTCACATTTGAATCGCTATCTGTGTAAAGTAGTATTTCCTTTGGTATGTCCTCAACCTACTGCCCATCAGCTCATTGGATGCCCTCGAGTTCTAATATCTTGGGAGAGGGAGGGAAAAAAATTCTCTTTGTCAACTCTCTCCACCCCAGGCATCAGTTTACAAACCTCTCTCATGTCCCCTCTTAGGTTGTCTCTTTTTTAAACTGAGAAGTCCCAGACTCTTCGGACTTTCCTCACAGGGAAGGTGCTCCAACCCCTTCATCACCTTGGTTGCCCTCCTCAGTACTTTTCCCATACACCGCCCAGAGCAGTGAAAGGAAAAATGGCTTACATTCAGGCAGGAGGAACAGAATTTTGAAGTGGCCGCCTGGCTTGCGAACTTCAATTCTGCAGTAAAGTAGGTCTGGGAAGGATAGGAAGAAAATAGTTACAAGAATGAGCACAGTAATGAGACAAATGAAAAATGGGAAAGAACTGTGACAATTTAGCGCTTAATAATATATTCATAAATCATAATATACAATAACATTCAGCAACCACAGCCCATTGAAGAACATAGCTGTAAGCATAGCTTTATGATGAAGTGAATCTACAGTATATTGTCAATATGTCACCAAGAGATATGAATTGTTGAAGGACAGTTCATGTACACCTCCTTGTTCAGAAGTAGATCATCTTCGAAACGGCACATCATTCCGGAGACCACCGTCTACTACATTCAGTGTTTCTATTTACATTTCTGTTATTGTATATTATGATTTATGAATATATTATTAAGCGCTAAATTGTCACAGTTCTTTTCCATTTTTCAAGGATAGGAAGAAAACCAGACGGAACCCCCAAATGCTCCACACTGCTCTGGAGAAGTTGGGGGGGACGGGACACGACACTCCCCCAAAGCAGCCAACCTGGGGCAAATAACCTCCATGGAAAAGGTCTAAGATCCCTGCTTCCATTTCCCAAAGACAGAAGAGCAAAGAAAGGAGTCCTCCGAAAAATCTCCCTTTCCATGCTTGAGGTTCCGTTTTGTGTGGGCCTTCAGAGGGTCAATTGCCACAGTCCACGACCACCACTTAACACCCCTCTTCCTTGCCCCCTCTGTCCTTTCTTCGGCATCCCTCGCCGCATCTGTGAGCACCCCCTCCCACACTTGCTCCATCCCCCCACCCCAAATCTCCTCCTCCGCCCTCCCCACTTCTTCTGCCTCTACCCCATCCTCCCCCCACACCAAGCCACGTTCGGATCCTGCTCTGCAGAGAGGGGCCAAGGGGTCTCCCAGTCCCAGATTCGGAAGGATAGGATGGGGGGGGGGGGCGCTCTGCACCCCCTGCTGCATCCTTCCTCCTCCTTTCTCTCGGCTCTCATTTCCCCCCTCCCGACCCCTTCGAGCTCACCAGATCTTCCCATTCGGTGCAACCAGCAGCCCGGGGAAGACAGAAAGGCAACTCTCCAAGGGAGGGGGGGACAGGAAATGGCTTTCTCTCCCCCCCTCCTTGCCTCTTCCAATGACCTCTCTATGACTGCAGACTCTCTCTCTCTTTAACCCTCAGAGAGCACGTCGCCGGTTCAAGGGACCCCAGGACAGAAAATGCAGAGCGCCTCTTGACAAAAGGGCAGGATAATCCAGCATCAAGCAAACAACTGCGATATATCCCACAGTTGGATCCAATGTTCCCTCTAAGCTGTGGAGTCTTGTGAGCAAAAATTCTACTTTGTGAGCTACTGGCATTAAAGCTGTGAGCCAGCGATTTGGCTGCTGCATAAATCAGTTTGCTTTGGAGCCCTCCTGCCTGAGCTAAGACAGGAATGTGTGAGCCGGAGGCTAAAAATCTGTGAGCTGGCTCACACTAACTCAGCTTAGAGGGAACTATGGTTGGATCACTGGAGTCTGTGAGTCGCCTTGCCCATTGCTTTAGTAATAATGATAATGGCAGGAGTCGGCTTTCTTTTTTCATTTCTTTTCTCCGTGTGGATCTCCGGCTTTGCCTTTCCATTCAGAGGGCCCTCGAGACTCCTCGAGTCGCACCAAAAGAAAATGCCAGGTCCAAAGAAGAGTAGGGTCAAAGCCCTGTGGTATGAGCAAATTAAAATGCAAGTGTTCAGATTCAAAAGCCAAAAAAGCCAGAGAGTCGGTCCCCTCTGGAGCACAGTCCTGTTTTTAATCCCCTACAGCTTCTGGGGATTTTAGGAGGCTGTGTTAAGTGTAGG